>NW_012130155.1:359141-367583 GCF_000143395.1 Atta cephalotes | reverse complement strand
ACCACACACACACACACACACATATATATATATATGTATATATATATATATATATATATATATATATACAATTCAAATTATTAATTCAATCTCGAATTCAATCTCTCTCAGTTAAATTTTAGTGCTTAATAAAATTTTAGTGTGAATTTATATACATCTCCAGTTTTATAAACTGCGCTCTGATTTCCGTTTTCAGTTAGTGTTAAAACGCTATCTGAAATTGAAATTGAGGTAATAATACTACAAATTAAATTAACAAATAATAATTATATATTGACTCTGATAAACCTCTTAAAAAACTATAAAGAATTTTTGCTAAAAATATATATATTAAAAAAAGTCATGTACATATTTAACGTTATTTATTAAACTTATTAGGTTTTTCATATTATGTTTTTCATCAATACGGTTTGTAAAATATTTCGCAAAAAGTATTTTTGCGAATAAATTATAGATTTCAAAATGCTTTATAATACATGAAATAAGATAAGAAAATAAAGGAAGAAATTCATTCAACATCAATGCAAATACACGTGATTCCTGCTCTTATTACATTCAGCTCAACGATCAAAATGAACTACTTTTAACATAAATCTCTACCATGAGTTATACAAACGAGCAATAGTTTATTTTATTTGTAATATAAACAAAAAGTTTAATCTCTTTTTAAGCTATTTTAAAAACACCCATTTTCAGCATATCTCCTTTCAGCATAAAATTTATGCATTTTTTCTTAGATTATATATTTCAAATTTATCGAAAATTGTTTGAGCGGAGATTATATCGTAAGTGAACGAAGACGCACTTACTTTCACCTACTTTTTTGATGCGATCGTAAGGCTCGTGAGAGTGTGATGGATAAGGATTTAAGCAAATATTCGCGTATCCTGGGCCGCCAAGCGGATTGGGCTTGATCTTCATATTAGGTGGAAGTGGCTTTGTTTTCTCTTTTTCTTTCGGCATTAGACTAAAGTAAGAAGATTTAGCAAAGCATCCATACCAGTCCCCGGGCGTCGAGTGCTTCTTCGATGGGGATGTCGGTAGCATGCGACCACCGATCTTTCTTTTCTCGTCTTTTATCTGAAAGATTTGAGTCGTAAAATTATACTTGATATAAGATAGGATCGGATATTATGAGCGCTGCAGGTAACAAGCACACTTTATATTTCTGTAACGTTGGTACTAGTACCAACTATTGTAAAAAGATGTATCTATCTTTGCGACATTCAATATGCTGCGAAGTTTGATCTAAATTTATATACTTTATCATATTAAATAAGTACATACATTATTTTTTTTCGTTTTATTTTTTACGTTTTTCCTTTAACTTTATAAGATCTTCAACCTACATTGAGATAAGATATTTTGTTCTGCATATTAATATTTATAAAGTAAACAATATTGGGCCATTCTAACTTCATAAAATCCCGAAATCATTATTGATTTATTAAACACGGAAGTTTTTTGGATATGCATGATTGTGTAATCATCTTCATTATTCCTTACACTC
This sequence comes from Atta cephalotes, assembly GCF_000143395.1. Classification (NCBI taxonomy): domain Eukaryota; kingdom Metazoa; phylum Arthropoda; class Insecta; order Hymenoptera; family Formicidae; genus Atta; species Atta cephalotes. Next base: position 366,073 of record NW_012130155.1, on the reverse strand, counting down.
GTACATTGAAAAAAAGAGTCTGCCAAGGGGTCAACCACTATGGCAATCAGTATATATTTCTTTAGAAATAATTGCACAATACAGTAATAAAACAATACAGTAATAAAACAGGTAATACAAGCAGTAGCAGTACTAACAATACATCAATACTATCAATACATAATAGTACATAGCAATACATTAATAATACTTGGCAATATTGCGCAGGCGGCAATACATAGGATAACAATATTAACAATACAATAGTAATACTAGCAATACAGTATATTGTATTGCTATACTTAGCAATTGCTGTACATTAGTATACATATTTTAGCAGTGGTTGGTCCTCTTAGGCCCAGTTTCATAACTCATGGTTAACTCTTGATCTTGACTTAATTTAACTTATTTCTTATCTCTATTCAATTCTAGCATTAGAAAAAAATAAAGAATGAGTTAAATCATGGTTAAGAGTTAATCATAAGTTGTGAAACTGGACCTTAGAGTTTGGTAACAGCTATTAAATGTATAGTGAAATGATACTAATCAAATGTTACTTTTACAAATATTTAATAATTATTATCAAAGTGTTACCATTTGATAATATTTACTAAATATTTGTAACATTATTTTTGATTATATTAAACAAACATTTGATTGGCATTTGTTCTAATAAAATGTTCCATATATATTTAATTAATATAATATTTATAATTATATAATTTCTTACAAAAAATTTCCTGTGCTCATATTATCCTTAAGAATGCTCATATTAGCCTACCCAAAGGCGGGTAATAAGAATTATCGTTTCAATATTTTTTTGATATATAAAACATCAATACATCTATTAAATGATATGCATAGATTTTTTTATTCTTCAATGCTAGATATATCAAAATATTTCCTTAAAGTGTTCATATAATAATCCAATTCTATCATATATATATATATATATATATATAAATTTTTAAAGATGTTTTTCTCTTTGTTTGTGTGGCGTTCTTATTAACATCTCTGCTTATGTGTTCGTGTCTATTTAACCAAAAATATAATTTGTTTTCTTACTAATAATTTTAAAAACTTTTTAAAACAAAATATTAATATATTGTTTATTTTCTTGAGACTTTCTTTCTATATAAAGATTATGTGTTTCGCGGGTTTCTTTCGTGTCCAGATCTATTCTTAGAATGCGAACATTTCATGAACCTTCTAGTTCACTTCATTAGGGCGAGGAGCAATCTGATACTGATCCAAAAATAGAATTTGAACACATTTGGACATTTGGAAAAAATCCGCGAAACGCATAATCTTTATATTGTTTATTTAATAATTTTACCTGTTGGAAAACCATTTTCTTGAAAAATTTTTTATTTTTTACTTTTTAGAGTTATTTAATTATATTGACTTAAATAATATATGATCGTATAATAAATTTGAACAGATCAAGCTTAAAACAAAAAACTATTAGCAAATTGGATTAGTATAGCAGGCTAAAGATTGACGAGGACATTTTAATAACATATTCTACATGTTTGTGTAATTAATTGCAACTAATTAACTGGATAGTTTTAATTTAAATTAGATCAATGTAATGCTGCTCGTAAAAAAAATTATAATTAAACTTTATTAAACGATATTCTCCAAGAAAGGGTATAAATTTTTCTAACAAAGATTTAATTAAAATTTAAATCTCAATCAACATTAACGGATCCTGCTCACAAATTTTCTTTAACGTTTTATTTTTAATAAATGATCAAAAAAAATATTGATTTCCTATAATTTCGCACAATTATAAATACATACCCGTTGCTGCGCCTCCTTACGCCATAATTCCGTGAGTGCCTCTCCTTCAAAAATTCGCTCATATTCCTTTTTGAATAATTGAATAGGAGGTCCGCTGAGAATCTGACGCCCTTTGGCAACATTTTCTCGAAATTGTATAGGCTTCTGATAAATATCAAAGGGACCCGGCGGTGAATCGCTAAAGAAACCTGAAAAGACTTTATCCGTGAAAATCCTAGAAATACACGTAGGCAATTTGATCGTTCGGTTTTGTATGCATTACCCACTCGTTCGATATCAATTTTTCCATGATGTTGACCAACAAGCGCGATATTTATCATACGATTTTTATCCATATTTTACTCTTTAGCTATAATGCATTGTCCTTTTTTTAAAATTAAATATAAAGTAACCTCAACTTTATCGTATCATAATGAAGACAGTTTTATGGGAAACACGCACGCGATGTTCGTTTATCAAATGAGAAACAACAGGATTTATTGATGAAATTGAAAGTATTAATTTTAACTGCATGCATTTTTCATACAATTTTATATATTTTTAAAAAAACGTTAACAGCAATTATATACGTATAGTTCGTACTATGAGAATCACACCGTGGCGTCTTGAGCATTAAGAGTAAACTTATGAGTAATTGACCTGATTACCACCAGTAATGAGACGTTCTTAATGAGTTGGTAGCGGATATCTATAGTATTCTTGTTGGAAACATTTCATTACTGCTTGTTTGAAGAGACTGAATACTAAAGGAGTCACACATTTGCGAGGGAAGTGATTATAATTGTGTGCGGTCTGATCTCGTTAACGATAACGATAAGAAAGATTATAGAAAGATACAGACTTTCTGAAGTAAATGATTGATAATTATAATGATGCAAGCAGTGTTAAGTTACAATCGGTCGATAATTTCAAGTTCTTACAGTATGCATTTCTATATCATCTTTTCAAATCACATATATAGAAAGAACGGTTTAGCTGAAAATATCTAAAATATGAAAATATAAAAATAAAATGTAAAAATTTAGTTAGATGCAGATTTAAAAATAAATTTGTTTGGATTATCAAAATAATTATATAAGACGCTTATCGACTTTCATACTAATTACCTAGATATAAATTTCCTAATGGGATTAACGATTGATTCTAAAATTTTCTATATATAACATGTTTACGATGTTAAAAATTATATTAAAATATAGCAAATAAATACATCAATGCAAATAAATATATCAATATAAAAATAATACAATGTCTTTATTTTAATATAATTTATACCGATATATCTTTAAAACTATAATTATAACGAAACAATTATTATTGTAGTTTTTGTATTTGTTATTGCATAACTCTGCAAATAACTTAAATGTTATTAAATTGGTATCTATTTTTTAAAATTGTAAATAAATATTAATTTTTTTAAATAGTTAGAAAATAATATTTTCAAAAGGAGCAAATGATCGTTCCGAGGAAAGAAATTATTATTATTATATTATTATTGGAAATACAAATTAGTTCGGTCCGTTTCCCTAAAGATTGCTTCAGCTGTTGTGAATGGTTCATAGTGAGAACTGATTTTGGCGGTTTCAAAGAGGTTAAACATGCTAATAATATTCAGTTTATATCGCTTTGAGTTTCATACAAAATTAATTAACTTAATTTTTATTGTGTTTGAAATGTCGAATTTTGTGTTAACCAAGCAGCATTTGCGAGAAGTTTTGATTTTCTACTTTAATTAGAAGAAAAGTGCGGCTGAAGCTCATCGAATGCTTGTCGAAATTTATGGTGACACTGCTCCAACTGATAAATCATGTAGGGAATGATTTCGATGTTTCAAGGATGGAGATTTCAGCATTGAAAACAAGCCTCGCTCTGGATAGCCAAAAAAATTCGAAGACAAAGAATTAGAGGCATTATTCGAAGAAGATCAAAGTCAAACGCAAGAGGAGCTTGCAGAATCATTGAGGGTAACTCAACAAGCCATTTCTGTGATTGAGAGCCATGGGAATGATTCAAAAACAAGGAAATTGGGAGCCTTATGAACTGAAACCGAGAGACGTTGAAAGGTCATTTTTCACTTGCGAACAGCTGTTCAAAGACAACAGAGAAAAAATTTTTTGCATCGGATTGTGACTGGAGATGAGAAGTGGATATTCTACGACAACAAGAAGAAAAAATACTACGCTAAGCCCGATCAATCGTTGCCATCGACCTCAACATCAACATCACGGCTGAACATTCGTGGTTCGAAGATCATACTCTGTAATGGGACCAAAAGAGTCTTGTTTACTATGAGCTACTGAAACTTAGCGATTCCATTACGGGCGATCGGTACAATTGATCGTATCGGCTACAATTGATTCGTTTGAGCCGTGCATTGCGAGAAAAACGGCCGGAATACGAGCAAAGACATGATAAAGTTATTCTTCTTCATGACAACGCTCGGCCTCATGTCGCTAAAGTCGAAAAAAAATATTTGAAAACGCTCAAATGGGATGTTTTACCGCACCCGCCGTATTCTCTGGACATTGTTCTTTCTGGTTGTTGGATTACTGGTTGTTCCGAAGAGTGCACGTCACCGGTTTAACAAGTCACCAGTTCACTTCTTTCGCAGAAATCGAAAATTAGCTCCAAAAGACGAATCATTTTTTCGAGATGGAATTCGAAAATTGCCTGAGAGATGGGAAAAAGTAGTAGGCAGCGATGGACAATACTTTAATTGATCTGTTCATTCATTTTGTTTTGAAATAAATTCACAAAAAAACGGACCGAACTAATTTGTATCCCAATATTATTATTATTATTATTATTATTATTATTATTATATTATTATATTATAGTTCTTATTATTATTGTTATTAAATTCTTTATTTAAAGAAGTTATACCTTTTTAAAAATTGCACATATTATTTATCTCAAATAAAAACTATAACTTAAAATTTAATTTTAAAAAATTACAAAATTTATTAAAATTTTATGGAATTATTCTGAAAAGATCATTTTTGAGACAAACTTTTGACTTGTTCTGCTCAGGAGTCAAAATTAAACTGATTGCTAGAATGTTAGAATTTTTTATTGTCAAATCAGTGTCATCTACATAATTATTTTAATAGTCCAACAAAATTATTTTCAGCTCTATTATATATCTAGCTAAATTTTTAGATGCTTCAGCAAAACCGATCTTTTCATGCAAAAATTGAAACGGTCTTACATTTTCTTATTTCAAGTGATCTGACTTCTCGGCGATATCGTCCGACCGTAAAGTTCTTGCCGCAAAAACCGAGTTCGTCTTTGCCCATAGCCATGCGTACGTGTCAAACTGATAATTTCCACGGTCGCTATCTAACACCTAAAATGTTTCCGCGCAATCCACCATATAGTTGGCGAAGCGGGGCGACAACGATGGCTGTGATAATAACTAAACTTTCGATTGTCGAGGCAAGCCATTAAGATAAGACTTTGAGGTGACTAAAGGGATGCCCGCTTTCGAAAGGGAGTAGTTGTGGAATCTGTAAGAAATCGCACTAAAGCCAAAGCTGTGGAAAAGTAAACGGAAAAACGGAGTGAAATGGACCTGCAAAAAGAAATCGACGACAGGAATAAGGAGAGAAGGGGGATGATAAAATAGAAAAGAAACGCGAATAAAAGAAGGAAGGATAGTGGGATAAACGAGATAGACCAAAGTGGGAAGATCGAAGTGAGATGTCAGCTGTGGAAATGGAAAAATGTTGATATACATCGGCCGGGCGATAAGGCGGATCGATTAAGATTAAACGTCTAGTCGCTGAGTTTAAGACAAGTTACATTGGAAACTCAAGGGAATCGCCTTCCGTAGAATTGAAATCAAGAACGTGACCATTTAATTTGCAAATGGAAGGAGAACGATTGGCTCGCTTAGCTAAATTCGACTCGCCTCGACTCGCTGCATCTCCGACACTGTGAGGAAATCATGATAGCTTTGTCCCTTGATTACCTGATATTCTCCGATGCAATGTTTGAACAGTAACACACGATTTTTAACTTTTTGTGAACTGACCAGGGGATTACCCAGCCCCTTTGGGATTACAGGCTCTCATTTGGGATTTCATTCTTTTATTTTGTATACTGCTTGTTCGATTTTTATGAATCTTAATCTATAGGATAATTTTTGATAATGTTTTATTCAAATGTGAGATCAGAAAGAAAAAAAGCTCAAAATGATTGATCCAATATAGTAGAATAAAAAAATAATCTAACTATTATAAAAAACTCAGCTTAAAAGAATTTTTTATTTTAAAGTACCGCTTATCAAGTTTCTAATTTCGCTTTATTTGAAGCTCTTCATTCCTATGCAAGCTTAATACTGATTTCCAAACTGATTTTCAAACTCTGATTACGAACCCTGTGACACTAAGTCCTTCTTTATTGGAGGTTGCTATCCTTTTGAAGTTTGACATTTTCAGACTGCATTCAAGCTCAATGATATTTATAAAACCTCCTAAATTGAGTTTTACTAAATTTCAACTAACATAATCAATTTATTTTATTTTATTTTTTTATTTAAATGTTAGAATTTTGAGGCTAAACTCAAATTTAGCAGTACTAAAACACAGATTTTCTTAAGTTTTTTTGTTAGAAAACTCCAGTCCTCAAAGGGTTAAAAATTGACACTAATATAAGTTTATAGGAATCAGAAATAACCCTATTAATGCGAATGAAAATACTGTTCTGTTTCACAATTAATTCGACAATAGTTCACAGTGTTTAATTCCATAACGCTCTCTCTCGATATGTAAATTTTACGTACAAGTGAGCGAGGTTATTGAGCGCCATACAAGTTATGCCTCCAATTGCCATCAGGAAGTCCAATCTGCCATTTTGAAAACTAGGACAAGCGGAAATAAGCTTTAAAAAATTCTATTTTTTGTATATCAGTTTAGATATTTTAATGATCAGTATTACACAGACAATACATCCATTGGATGTCAAATTTTGTTTTTTTTAGTACAAACATTCATGAGCTTAATATGAATATATTTTTTAAAAACATACGTTATTCGACATATAAAATACATTTACATTTGGATATATTTAAAAATATCTATTTTGTATATTTATACCTTTAACGTTCATTGTAAAACAGTTATGAAATATCTCTTTATTTTATAATAAAC
>NW_012130155.1:353155-359121 GCF_000143395.1 Atta cephalotes | reverse complement strand
AAAAGAAATCCATTATTTTTGCATGAAATTGAATGGAAAAATAATGAATTTCTTTTTACTACACCTAATATATATATATTATTACTACATAATATAAATATTAAATTAAATAATATTAATATTAAATTCTTCTTTTTTTTCAATAAATATGCTTTAATGTTATGGTAGAAACTTAATATATTTTTTAATATTTTTTTTCATAATGTAGCATAATAATAGTAATATAATATAATATAATAGTAATATAATAATAATATAATATTATTAATGTAAAACACAAGGTTGGTAACAAGTTAACTGTGTGATGCAAATTGCATTTGTTAAAAGAAACTCTTGACTAAAATCATACATCCGGAAGCTATACGTGACATCGTTGTCAGATGGATGCGGCAGAATCCGTATTTCTTGTAAATAAAAAAATCTAGAATATAAGATACAACATTATAAAATTTTCCACTCGTTTTCTATAAAATGATTTCTTGAAAGCGACTGAAAGATTTCAAAACGAAAATAAAACAAATAAAATGTAATTTGAAGTATTTTGTTTAGTTTTGTGTAAAAATGATGCAAAATACTCGATATTCTTGAAACTAGAAATTATATAATATTAAATAAATCAATGTTCCTGAATATTTGCAAGACATTGCAATTGAATGGACATTAAATGTTTCTGCAATGTCTTTTTCACGTTGAATCTACGCTTCACAGTATTGCAATTTAACATATGATTTTGTATATAGGTAACTTATCAAGCATTAAATGTAATTAATTGAATCTAGATAAATAGATAAAGATTCTAATTACATTCAATTGCGAATGGACTATCTGCCGACTTAAATTTGCTCATTGTTTTAGATAAGTTCAATTTTGGTCTGTTATATTCTTAAAATAGATCTTTTTGTCCAGAATAGTAACTGGATGTTTTTAAAACATTATAAAAATATCTGAAATTCTATTCTGGGTATGTGTTTAAAATACGGACGAAATTTTCAATATATACATTTTTAATATTTTTTAAACATCACTGTGCTGATTGATATAACGAAAGTGTGGTAAGTGATTTTAATTTTTAGTGATTATTTTTTGTATATATTATTAGGGTGTCTTACAACTATCGTATTTCCTCTTAAGAACATATTCTTGAGATAATTTTGAGACGAAAATTCTAATACAAAAATATCGAGGTTACAATAGTTTTTGAATAATAATTGATTAAAGATGGTTTGTAATTCAAAAACTTTATATCATTATAACCTCGATATTTTCATATTAGAATTTTCGTCTTAAAATGTTCAAAAAATCCAGAAATAATAATAATAGAGGCTATAAAAATAAAATTGTTTTTATTTGTAAGCATTTAGAGTTAGCTTATAATTAAAAAAATTATTGTAGTCTTGACATTTTCATATTAGGATTTGTCGCAAATTTTGTCGCAAAATTACCTCAAGAATATGTTCTTGAGAGGAAATGTGGTTTGTGATACACTCTGTATGTATTATATATATTATTATATATATATTTGTATTATATATATATTTTATTAAATTTGAGGAGAAGCACACACTCACAATTGGATTACAAGCTTCATATTATATTCATATTCAAAATTATATTTGATGATATCCTTTAAGTTAATTAGTAGGTTATTTGTGTTTATAAAGATCTAGACTATATTATTATAAATGTTTTGTCATTATAAAAGTGTGAATTAAATGTATGAAAAACTTGTTATATTAATTAAAAATGGCCTATTTTCTTATACCTAAAATTGACGTATTAATAGCATATTGTATTATTCAATAGCGATAGCGTTCTAAAGTTAAGTTTAAGTACTATGCACGCGAAAGGACAGGTAATTGAAGTATATGGGACACACCGGAGATGCTACTGTTCTCTATCATGATATTTTCATTCTTGCAAAGTCTTGTCTCAAATCGTAGATATTTTTGGTTATTATCTTACAATCTTTTTCTATTTTAACAGGAATCAAAATTGAAAACCGGTAAACAATAGCGACTGTTTTAAAAGTTTTGTCTTGATTCGATCTCGATTAATAAGATAAGTTGACTCTGAAAATATCCATCGCTGTTTTTAAATCACAGTATATTTAGAAAGATTGCAGAAAAAATCGTAAAAATGTGTTATCGCCCTGGTTGAAGATGATTTAAGAGAAACATTTTCAGAAAATCCAATTCAGAATTCCCATTCAATTACTTTAATCTTGTGCTATCCATTTCTTTGAGAAGGTTTTTCGAGAAAACAAATCGTCAATAGCAGCAGCAATAATGGCATAATCATAAACACGAATCATACAAACGAATTATCTATATTCTACGACACGTGTTTCTGGCACGGACCCGACACGACGGTCTAATAGGGGTCCACAGAATTGCAGAATTATCGATATCGCGGTAGCATTGCAGAGCCACGTCCATTAATTCAATGTTAGCCTAAAGGGGTTTAAATAATTAATCGAGGGACCTACACATCACGCGATTAAACACTACAATTAAGCCAAAGATTCACTAGATGTCCGTGCCGGCGACCACATCGTCTTTCTATATCATTTCTGTAAGAGAGATACGAATTAACGAGCTTTGCAACAATATCCAATGTGTGATTGCGGATATAAATGAATCCTTCTATTGGTGAGATATACAATTGGAGAATTTGATTTTAAATTTAACTCAGTTTGATTACGATTGTTTGTGTTAATTTCTTTATATAATATTATATTTACGTTACTTTTACTTTAACATATTTCTTTTATGTTAAATTAATACAATAATTTAAGTAGACAGTTTGAGACACATGAAATGTGTTAAATAAAAATAAATATGATAAAAATAGATACGATCTAATTACAAAACACATTTGACGTGTCCCAAACAATCTACATAATAAATTATTATGTTAATTTAATACAAGACGAATATAGGTATTAGGAAGTAACACAAATAATATATTAAAAAATTGATAAAAATAATATGTAACACTGGCATAAAATTTGTAAGCTTATTTTTTTAGTAAAATATTGTAATTAATTAATAATTAATATGTTAAATTAACACATTTTTATCTTAAAATTTATCTTAAAATTGATATTACGTAAGTTTTGTGTTACTTGTTCATTTACTCATAAATTGTTATTGTAGTACTAAAAAATATTGAGTATAAATTTAACTCAAATAATACAATCATTTATTAAAAATTTAATATAAAAGTTTTATCAAAAATCGATTTTAACCGATAATACAAAATGTTTTTTATTGTATTTTATTCTACGATTTGACATTAAGATTAGTTATATTGGTATTAATTTGGTCATATCGATTTATAGTTATATTTGGCATTGAAATTAGTTAGTAGCACACATCAACTTTAAATTTTTACAATGTACCCCGCTTTTTCATTATTATACATATGTAAAAGCCTATCTTTTTCATCACATCAACCATAATACGCTACACTTTATATAATTACATAAAATTAATGTCATATTAAAATGAAATAATTAGTGAAAGAGGATTATACATTATCTAAAATTAAATCACTTGCATGATGTTGAATTGTGTACGCACTCCCTGCTTGGGAGCTATTCTACTTGCCATAGTCAAAGAGCCGAACTGTTTATACTGACTGAGTGTCGCGATTGTTGGCAAATTGGCGGTGGACGGATCTGTCGACGATGGCCAGGGTTTGATGAAGTAATGGACGTTCTCTGTCGGCGTGTTGACCTGGCCAAGCCACATACATTGTAATGGTACGTACACAAAGCCGACAAGGCAACGTGGTGACTGCCAATACGCATTTAGCTTTGTACGTAAGCCCTGTATGTACATACACCATGTATCTGTACATGATGCGTACTGATGTAACATAAGCTACGGATTGTTCTTGAGTTGTTCGTCCGCTTCATATTGAAATTCTTGTAAATTCTTATATTTCTCTGATATTTCTCTGATGTTTCGCTTCGATGTGTCTGGATTCGTTAACATTTCACAGATATAAAATGTCTCTTTTTAAAATAACTATGCAATACAAGACCCAATTAAATAAAAATTAAATAAATAAATAAAGAGTTACAAATGTCTAATAATCTGTTTATTACAAATTTTAAAAATTAAAAAATTATATTCCCTGTATATAAAGCTACAATCCTAATTATCTTTTTTTTTAAATATAGGTACTGTTTATTGAATATCATGATTAGAACGGATTCTCTATACTGAAAAAAAATATAGTCAATTTTAATAAATATTTAGTTGAATACTGTCAACTAAATATTTATTATATATAAATATTTATATTTATTATATATAAATATAAAGATATATTTACTTGATAAAAGAAATGAAGAAGAATTTGATTTAACAATCTTTTTTTTTTATTGAACAAATATTTATTTACTGTAAGCAAATGTTCAGTTGGCAGTATTGAACTAAATATTTATTAAAATTAACTATATTTTTTCTCAGTGTACATATTTAAAATAATAACAATAATAAGTAAATTTCAAGACTAATGAGAGCGTAGAAGGATTTGCGCACAGTTATTGATTAGAAATTATTTTTTCTGGACCGCTTAACATTTTTGATCGAATTTTAACGAATTTTAATTGTAATATTGCTAAGGATGACTCCAATGTGAATTGAACCATTCAGACTACGAAATAAAGAAGATATCAGTTTTATGAAGAAGTAATTTTTCTTATCAATATGCCCGACTCCTTCTGCGCTGATTCTCATTAGACTTGAAATTTAATTATTATTATTATTATATTTCTTCCGGAGCTAACATCAAAATCAATAATAAAGTTACTATGATAGTGTGGATCTGTAAGATCCATTTAATTAAAAGGCATTAATTATAAATCAATTTCAAGGAATCAAAAAAACATTACTCGTATAAATATATTTTAATAAAAATTATTCTTATTTATTATTTTATTAATTATTATTTTAATAAAAATTAGCAGATGAAACATAAAAAAATTGAATTATTTAATATTTTTAACAAAGAGATAAAGATTTATAATTGAATGGATTTAATAGACCTACCTCGGTTCCGGATGGTTAAAGACTATTAATCCATTAATACTGCCACCGCGATATATCCAGTGAAAGAACAATCGTAACCCAAAATGTTCATGTGGCGTGATTTTTATGGGCGTAACCATACAGCGTGCTGCGTCCTTTTTTCAAGCATCCACAACTTGACTGTGTCGAGATGATGCATAGCTCACCAACGGTACGCGCTAGAAGATTCCACGTGTCGCGCATCCACTACGTGCCGTCGCAGTACGAAATTATGACAAAGGGTTTATGTCTTTCTCTGCTCTGCCACCTCGCAAAAAGAGAAATGTTGCTCATGCGAGCAGTAGGACAATGGAGGCACGAGGAAGTATGCAACAGCACAGTCGAGAGCTATCCGAAATAAAGCGGTTTGTTTCAGCGGCACTGTTTTAGAAATATCTACCTACATCACAACGTACGGTGATATTTCCCTTAATCAAGAGTACCGTGTACCACAAACGTTGACAAAGGGAAAACGTGTTTAACGGTATTACACGTTTCTAAATTGTGATTATTTTACATGTAATTACGCTGTCCTTTCATTTTCGCAAAAAGATAATTCAAAAGAATTCTATAATGGATTTTTAGCTTGTTATATTTGTCACGAATTTAATTAAAATCAACTATTTCTTAATAGAAAACTTATTAACATATTTAAATACCGGACGTCGCTCTCTACGTTCCATAATTCTGTAAAAAAGAGAGAAAGAAAGAGGAAGGTACGTCGCAACGGTTGCACGAAAAGAAATTATGGGCAACGAAATAACTTGCCTATTCGAAACGCTCATGCGCGATGTTATGCCACGTCGTTTATGTCACAACGGTGAGAATATATTTTACGTCTGTCCGTACTTTGTGTCTCTTTCTCTCTCCTTCTCTCCTCCTCCTCCC
>NW_012130155.1:347560-351121 GCF_000143395.1 Atta cephalotes | reverse complement strand
CTCTCTCTCTCTCTCTCTCTCTCTCTCTCTCTCTCTCTCTCTCTCTCTCTCTCTCTCTCTCTCTCTCTCTCTCTCTCTCTCTCTCTCTCTCTCTCTCTCTCTCTCTCTCTCTCTCTCTCTCTCTCTCTCTCTCTCTCATTCTTTTGTTTTTTTCATTCTCTTTCTCTCTTTGCGTTTGCTGATGGACTGGGCATCATGAGTTCGTTCGCTTTAATCGCATTAATAATGATATAATAGTACCAATAACGTACAGATGTGCTTACAGACTTGCTTTAACCGTTATCGTGGATACATTAGTATGGATGCAGGGGGATGAAATATGATTAATGATGATAGAATATATTGGAGAACATGCGCGCACGAATTTGCGCGGCATGACGCGGCGTACATACACCACACTTTCGCACGTCCTTCCCATCGTTCCGAAATTATATAGCTGCTCGCGGCTTAACTTCTAATTTCGAATTACATTATCGAACACACGTAGATTATTTCGCTCGCAATCTCGTGCTCCTGTACACCAGACGTATATGCAACACGCTCAGGTATGATATTATACAGAGACTTTTGTGCGAGCGATAATCGTTACGTCGCACAGTGGACAATGGCGATATACTAGTCGGGCGAGGAAAAACAAAGGAAAAATATTAAAAACAAAAAAATATTAAAAACACTGCTTATTCCGGAGGGCCACTTTTAATTAGAGATAATCTCCTGAAGATTAGCGAGGCTAAATGCAGAACTGTTCTAAATAGAAGATCATTAAAAGGCAATGTGTACAAATATAAGCGTATAAATTCACCCCGATATCAAAAATTTACGAATTGTATTATTTACAAATGAAACCTGCGTAATAATTGACTGTAAGCGATAGCTTCGTAATAAACACTTTTAATCGTTATATTTTTATATTTATATATATGTGAATCATCAAACGATAACGTTTACGAATCTAAAATTTACGAACGAAAATTTTACGAATTTTATATACGGAAATATTATCCGTTATCCCGTTTTACTAATATTACTTTAACATGCAATATCTTCGGGGCTCACCTTGGATGGAAATTAAATATAAAGTAGTTTTTTTAGTAAACCACAGTTATAAACTGTAAATATTTGTCGTTTTATTAAAACAATTGAAAGAGATTATTGAGAAATTGAATAAAAAAATGTTTTTAGAAGAGATCTATTAAATCTCCAAGTCTTAGGCCTTAAATATTTTTTTACGAATAAACGATGTTTGCTAGATATCACAGCTGAAAGCTTTCTCCTATATTCTTCGAAAATGAATTCCGCGCGTGAACAAACGTGGAACAAGCAAACAATCGAAACTGATGACATTCGGTCGTGTTGCCTGTCGGCGGGCGACAGCGAATAGTTCGCGTGTAAAATCTACGGTTCTTGCGCCACCGATGTAGTTATAAAACTGTCAGTCGTAGTTTGTGAGCTCGACATTAATTCGCATAATTGGGCTCTCGCGGATTTAAGACCGTCTGAATTCTGCAGCCTGCAGAAACAAGAAGACAGAACAGACTTAGTCTTGAAACTTCCATTAAAGAGACAGCGAAACGGCGCGAGAGATGAAAGAGACTGACGATAAATTCGAAGAAGTGCAGAACGAGGGTGACGCCGCGACAGAAAAGGAAAACGCGACTGAATGGAAAGTTTTGCCCGCAAAATGTTTGGTCGTCGTTACAATTAAATGCATCTCGATACTCGTCCTGGATTCAGAGGGCTTTACCTCTCTCGCTCGAAATAATAATTAAATTTATCGCGGGCGCTGGTTACGCGCGGATGTGGCTTTAGCGTAACGGATCACGAGGCCGCACGCGCCTCATTGAAATATTTTGCACCTGTTCGTGCAATAATGCCTCTGTTAAATTATCACATTACAGCCGGGGAACGAGTATTGCCGCGAGTAGAAACTACTGATTTACGCCAAACTAACCGTATATCATTGTCAGGTAAGGCTGCTTAACGGTTCATTTTCCATCGGCGCGATCGGTAATTTGTTGCTCGATCGATCCTTGTCCGACTTGTCGCGCTTTTACAATGCCACACGTCCTGCACATTGCAGTTCCGCCCGAGCAATCTGCATTACATACCTCATGGAATCGTGTACTTACCGCTATATCGAGCGAGTTGTAAAATTTCAAAAATTCAAATGCTATTCAGACTCTATTCAAATTTATAAAATTTATTTTGCATCTACTCGCGCATTACTTTTTTTACAATTATTTCATTAAATTTCAGTAAGTTTGTTTTATACAAATAAATTTAATATTTTTAATTATATATTTTAAAACATATATAAATTTATACGACACGACGCGGATTGAGAGCCGTTTGTGCAGCAATAAAAAGTTTATATATATTCATATAAGATTGCGATTTTTATGTAAAATATAAATAATATGGATATTATCACGCTTTTCATTTTTAAAGTGATTGATAAATTATGTTATTATCTGGATTTGCAAGAAATATAAATTGTAATAACATAAAATCAAATAAAACATAAACGAAAAATTTATTTTATAACCAATGTTTGAGTAATTTAAATATAAAGAGAATTTTTATACAGAAATATGTATATTCTTTCCTGTATTTAAAGAATATTGTGAAATAAAAAGTGTGTAACAAAAAAAATGTGCAGATAAAAACATAAAAATTTCCAAAATTATCCAATCATATCGATTTGCAAACTAATAAAAATGTCTTTAATAATTGCAAAAGAAAAATAGTTGTGTAAAATAACGTTTATTACATCCACGATAATTACATAATCTTTTGATAACCAAATTTTACTTGATGTTCGTCAATATCGAACAAATGATGCACTATGAATACATCCTCATCGGTCACGTTCATCGCGTATTTTTCGCGCCACGAGCATGAAAACTACCAATGAATAACGACGCAGTATCGCATTGTTGTTTTATGCTCAACAAAAGCGTCAATTTCTTTGAGCCACTGCAAGCCTCGAAAATATTGCTTCCATATTTGTCAGATAAAATCGAACAACTATGTAGATAAAATCGATCGATGTTTTGTTTCAGTTATTTTTTTATTCAATGATCGTAATTTTGATCGTAGATGCCAATTATTATTATGTTAACTTTTTACAAATGATTTTGTTCTTTGATTCGTTTAATGAAAAGATTTGCATTTTATACACGCAAAAAAGATGCTGATATGTAAATATACACGGAGTTAGTTCAAAACTATTAAAAATGACCCAAATTATAACATTCAGTTCAACAAATGGGAATATTTTTATTATCCTTCAGATAACACAGAGGATGCAATTATATAATTGCATAGATCAATAAAAAGGAATAATTCGAATTTATATTCACAATAGTAAGTAGTGCCAAATTTGTTGGACGGTGTCGTTTGACATTTCAGGAAATCTTATAATTAATCTCATTCTAAAAGTACATAACAGTTTACAGACAAAATATAAATTCAACAAATATATATATATATATATATATACATATATAAAGTATATATATATATATATATAATAAATATATATATATATATATATATATA
>NW_012130155.1:342408-345354 GCF_000143395.1 Atta cephalotes | reverse complement strand
ATATATATATATATATATACAAAGTATATATATATATATATATATACATTTCAAATCTGCAAACTTTATAAAACGTATTTACCCTCGCCAAGATTCGTCTCTTTCGATCGATATAGTTTTTCGTTGTTACACCCTCCGAAAAATGACATATTAAAATTTACAGCAGAAACGATACACCTTTAAATTTAATTCACATTTAAATCAATAAGAAATAGAATGTTTACCTTGCGGTATATATTTTGAAATTCTTTACGGTATGAGGATAAAATTATAAAATGAGAACATCTTGATTGTGGAATCAATCGAATCATCGATTAGCTAATTATTATTTTCAACACACGCGAATGTATGCCATAGATAGTCTGGCATTACATATCACATGAATGGAATTTTCTTAATTAATGTATCCGCGTTTGAACATACGGATGCGTAAATAACATATGCATTAACAATGCATTGTCAACATGTTACCGACAGTTCAAACACGAGGGAGCGACATGAAATTTCTATCCCTCTTCCTGAAATTTACAGTGTGCGTTCTGAGCGCAAACGCTATTCGTCCTTCTCTATACGCAAATCCTGCATTGATCGCCGCTGGAAGTGATTAGTCAAGTTTCTCAAGAGATGCTCGGAAATGCTCTGTGGAAACTGATATATGCCGTCTCGCCGTAGGACGAAACTACGAGACGCGGTGCTTCACAGTGAAGCTACTTGTCCAAAAGTTAAGTCCACGATCGAAACGGATTCGGATGATATCTCTGTCGTTACCGCGCACACACACGTATTTGCGCTTCGCGTGAGAATACCTACATATATTCCTGTCTATGTTATTCGCAGCAATCTCATGTGGCATGCATGCGGAAAGGAGCGGAGGGCCTAATGCCCAAAGTTTTCGCCCGTTGCGTTTCGAGAGGACATTCCGCACGACAGAGCGCACGAGTCTCCATAGGGGAAAGAGAAAATTAGCACCATTCGGATCGCAGGTCCAAAATGCACCGGGGTTATCACGGTCACCTTAAGAGCGATGATAGTGATACCACAACGGTAAAGATAAAGGTCGCTCTCGGGGCCGTGGTACCGCCGTGTTGCATGGCAGCCGGATTCTCTCCTGTAACAAAAAGCAGAAGCAAACGCATATTAATTTAATATGCTGCCCTCTCTCTTTTCTTTCCTTCCGATATTTTTATTTGCAATGCGAAGTATCATATTTTAAAAAGAGAGACTGCAGGTTGAATTTTGAAAAATATTTGAAATGTTTACGAAAAATCGTCGCCTGTCCCCGATATTTTGCTGATATTGCACCACGAGCAGAATATAGAGATTAAAGTCCGGTATCATTTTTCCAACACACATAAAGTTCTAACAAGTATTATATTTCATACGAATTATAGCTTGCGAGAAACTAAATACTGAACTTCAAATAAAACAACGTATTCGTTATATTCTATAATAAAGTAATGCTAATAGTTTTATCTTTAAATCAAAGAAATCAAAAATTAAAATTTAATAATAAGAAAGATTTTCAAGGATAAAAATGAGAGGATTTAAAGGAAGTACCTACATGAATTGTACGTGTGAAATCTCTGTTAATAATTGGAAACAATATTTCTACTTCGAACTGGTTTACTTCAGACTGGTCGATAAATGTCTTGTTATTATAACGTTTTATTTGTTCATTTCTTTAAATTACATTTTTTATTTATTTTTAGCCTCGTATCTTGAAATTATTTATGCCCATTATCGTAGCGATTTTATTGCCTCTGTAAACAAAAAAATACATACGCAAGTAATAATTACTTATTTCAAGCATTTCAAAAATATTTATATATTCGCAAATCATAAATTCATTACAAGCATCAAATTTGTTCTAAATCCTAGTAAGTTTAATACTTCAATCAAAATTATTAAATTTAAACAATTTGATTTATTTATTATATAAAATCGCTTCTTTGATCAATTTTACAATATACTTCAAAAGAAAATAAATTTTTTGTTTTGAGTACATAGTAATAAGTTTTTCTAATAATAAGTGTTTTAAGATTATTATTAAGAAAGAAAGAGAGAAAGAATATTTAAGAAAATTTATTAATTATTAAAAAAGAAGAAAATAAATTTAGTACTTTTCCTAGCAATAGAATGACATTTTTTTCTGTATTTTGGCCTGCTTTGCTGTGAGCTCCTAATATTTATTCTAATTATAAATTTCTCAATTTATCAGAGCAGCAGAACAGCAAGGAAAACGTAAGGAGACTCGAATAATAAATCATCTCGCGTTCGGAAAGATGTTCAGTAATTAACTGTTAAAAGCAATTACTCTGAGAATAAGAATACTTTTACTTTGTATATACTGTAAAGAATCTATTCTCAACTATAACAAGCGAAGCATATTCCAACGGACAAATGGAATAACGGTTCAATCCTTTTATTTGTTCTGTCACTGCGTACCGTGATAAAACCGAAAGATTGGTACACACACTGATTGTCCACGCCAGTATTTGGCTTTTGAATTGTCCAAAAATTCAAAATATAAACGTGAAGTCGGTCATCCATAAAATTCGTGGTAAAATATCAAATGCGACACAATCTCACGGGCGGTCGTCGCATTCAAAAGTGACAAGAATTGCGGTTTACACGAATTTCGTAAATGGCCGATCGAAACCGCTCGTCGCAATCGCGGAAAAACATTCTCTTTTATGACTTTGAAACAAATGCGACGTTTAGAAAGGAATTCTACGGTTTCGCTCCATAGAAAATTCAATAATATAATTTGTAATAAAAAATATTAATACATAATAATTTACCTAATATTTCATTCATTGCCTCATATTTCATTCATTGATAACGTATTTTAGATTTTACGATCTTCTACATGCTGCTCTATGTGTGTGTGTGTGTGTGTGTGTGTGTGTGTGTGTGTGTGTGTGTGTGTGTGTGTAGTGTGTGTGT
>NW_012130155.1:334705-340691 GCF_000143395.1 Atta cephalotes | reverse complement strand
TGTGTGTGTGTGTGTGTGTGTGTGTGTGTGTGTGTGTGTGTGTGTGTGTGTGTGTGTGTGTGTGTGTGTGTGTGTGTGTGTGTGTGTGTAAATATATATGTGGTAGAAAATGTCTGTACCATTCCATACGTAATCCAACGATGCAATTGTAACTATGTTTAATTATGAATACAATTAGAATAGTAATATACATTTTAATATCACTTGATATTATAACATGTAATATTAGATTGTATTATGTGGTATAGTGCAAAATGCATATAAATGCACGCAAAGTGAATGTAAATATATTTGATAACTAAATCACATTACATAATTTGATATTGGCTTAGTTATTCGAATAGCTATCGGATACACTTCCTTTTTCTGCCCTCTATTAAATCCGTAATTAAATCGATAATTCATCTATGCTTTCTTAGTATAATTGAACATTTGGCACAATCGATTCCGAAGTTTTTCTGAGCTCGAAAACATGCTATCCACGTAGCAGTTTTAACGGCTAGTCATACGACTATCTCTTTCCAAGATTCAATTAAACGCTCCCAATAGGAGAAAAATTTACAACTCTGTTTACACGTCTTCTCGATAAACCAACTCTTAATCGTGAATTTTCGACTCGTTAATTGAATCATCTGAATATCGTACTCACTGGAGACATTTCATCTCGTCTCATAACTCGTCTTATTGAAATCGTTTTCGTTAATGCAGCAATAAAACGGAATTATACACGGAGTTAAAAAAAAGGATTTTGTTGAAGAAATACCTAAAAGTAATTATGCTGGATCATAAAAATAATTATGTTGGATCGTTCAGACATAATGATAATGCTACAAAAATTTTAACATTTTAACATTTTAAACGTTTAATATAATTATTTAGATAAACCAACATAATTACATGGGAAGAATAATTTTGCTTAAATCTGAAAATTTAGCTAGATGCAGATCTGAAAATAAATTTGTTAAACTATTAAAATAATTATGTAGGAAACTCAACTATAATGAATAATGTACAAAATTTTGATATTTTCGCAATCAGCTTGCGCATTATACTACACAATTATTTTAACAATTCAATAAAATTATTTCCGATCTGTATCTAATTTTTTAGATACTTCAACAAAATCGTTCTTTCCAATTTCTTTAGATTTTCATTTTTAAATACTTTAACAATTTATTATATATTCATAATCGTTAACATTAAAAGTTTATTTAATCTCATGTACAAATTGGTTTCAATTTTAAAAAATATAAGGTATCCTATAAAGATCGTAAAAAGTTAACAATAAATTCTTAATTGAGATCAATTTTTTAAGATGAAAATTCTAATACTAAAATATCGAGGTTATAATATAATAATTTTTTAATTATAAGCATTTAGAATTAATGAATCATACAGCCTATAAAATTCACGCGTTCAAGTATAACGCAAAGTGCTAAAAGTGAAAGCTCATAGTCGCTTCTTTTAATATCAAAAGACATATGCAAAGATAAAATTATTGATATTTCTAATTATTGATATTTATTACATTTAAAAGACTATTATAGCTTTGATAATTTGGTACATATTAGGAATTTTGTCTCAACATAATCTCAGGAATTTCCCCTCAAGCATTGTTACGTCTTTACGGGATACTGTATATGTGTGTGTGCATAACAAGCACACACATATATATATATATATATATTATAATAATGAGATTAAAGTGAATTTTAGATCGTGCAGAATATTTAATAGTTTACCTAATCAGTGGAAATCTATTCATTTGACACGGATTATGCAGAATATTTCGCTATTCGACCTCTGCTTAATTACAAATTAATCAGCCGATCACTCATATGCCATACGCATACATATCGTAATACCGTAATGTAGCGTGCAAATTCGGCATAATTTCATTGACTTCACTAATCATGTTGCACCATCGTGCAAGTACGCAATATGATATTCGGATCTTCACAAATTTATCAAAGCTGATAGCAGGTTCGGTGTTCATACTACTCTCCCGTAATTTTGGTGTGAACACATCTATATCAAATTTCGAAGAGGCTATGAACTAAATTCAATTTCAAATTGCATCGACCGCTTGTTTGAGTGCAGTAAAATTAATTGCTGCCACTTTGCTATCTCAGCGAGGATATGGGCATAAATTTTAATTCACGCTACCAACTCGAGAATTGTATAATATTCTACGTAACCGCACGATTAATCACACACTCGGAGATATCAGTTTCTTCTGTTTCCACCGGTCTTCTAGAAGACGGCTTTGGAGCCAAGGTCCTAAAGGAACGCCTCGGAAGATCTAGAAAAAGGCAGATGCGAAATGAGCTGTCAAGCGCTCTCCGGAGAATCCTTCTGTGTATTATACATGGCCACGCGCAAGCGGGCCTGTTAACTACATCTTGCGATGAGAGAGCTTTGCAAACTCCTCACGCCCCGTCTTACGTCGACGATGTAAGGACGCGGAGATGAGGAGAGAAAGAGAATGAGAGGGTCAGACTTGACGGAGCACAGTGATGCCGAAGAGGCGAGGCCAGACTTTAGTGTCATAGAAGGGATAGAGGCGGGTCGACGTGTAGTCCTCCTGGAGCCTGCGGCTACGATTATTAATGGGTAGGGCGTGACACCCCGCGAAATAACCTCTCTACCACCGCTTCTACACACACACATACACACACACACACACACACACACACACACAACACATGCCAGAACCAACTACTGCTCCAACTCCGAGTCACTTGTCTCCTCATAGGCATTAACTAGGCTAAGAACCACTCATTTTCGAGAACGAACAGTCCGCCACTCACACGCTCTTCTACGTTCCCATCAATCACTTTTATCTGATTGATCTGCTATTCCATCATTTTACATTTATTTCTATGTTTCTAGTGTCTCGCAACAAACTTAGTCTTCCTTTATTCGAGAGTCCTTTTAAATTTTTTATTCTGTAAAGCGAAACGTGCTTATATTACAGCGTAGAGATACCGGAATACGGTCTTATCGACGATTTTAATTTTCTACGAGAAGAGAACGAAAGTGAAAAGATCACAAAGTAAGAGAACGAGTAGAAATAGAAGGAAAAAGAGAGGTGTCGTGCGAGAAAGCCCTTCAGGCGAACACGATGAGATAGTACCGAGTAATGGTGCTTCATCTCCAGTCCAGCTTGCACTTAATTAATAATCACGGGCATATCTCGAGAATAATTAATTGTAAAGAGGTGTTCTACTATATCGTTAAAAAGGTATAATAATTGGAAAGAAATGGTAAAAAAAGGCTATGCTGCTATAACTATGTCAAGCAAGATTTTGTTGCAAAGGAACCAAAATCATTCCGTTTTCTTTTTCATTTTCGTAAATTCTACGTCAGAAGCAGCAGCTTTCATTGCTTGGTATAACTGTTATACCCAACGCCAACAAGTGCGGTTTACATTTACATACTAAACTGAAGAACTGTAAAGTTTATTTAAATATTAATATTGCGTCACATTTAAACTGTAATATTATTTTATCTGTTTTGCGAGAATAAAATAAAGACTGACTGTAATATTTCTGTCTACTTTATCTGGCATACAGGGATATATCACATCTTTACTTAAAAAATGATACAATTTAAAAAACACTATTTTCAAGAATGAATGAGTTAGGTAAATATTTTACGCTGCAATATAATTTTATCTGTTTTGATAAATAAAATAAAAGCTGACTATAATATTTCAAATACTTAATATTTTTTTATCTGGCGCTCCTTCATTTAAAAAATGACAAAAACGAATAACCTAATTTTTTAGTTATTATGAACGAGTTAGGAACATTATCCTATTAATAAATTATTTCATAAAAAGTCGATAACATCACAATTCAAGAAGACTGATTTAAGAATTGAAGAAATGAAAATAACGGAAATAACATTTGATTATATTAAGAATAAATTATTTTTGCTAATATTATTTGATTAATCTTTCTCAATAATTTTCTGTCAATTAGAAAAATAGTTTTTCCCTTTTTCTTAATTTTATTGAGTTATGTTATTTTGAAGTCAAGGAACGCTATATGTATATATAATATAATTTATTGGAACCATTGCCAAAGATGGTTGTAAGCTTCCAAAGCTATTACAGTTAAAGAGGGAACATTTGAAATCTGATGGCCATTTCATGCAAAGCACGACTCGAAGAATCGATCTTCGATTGATCAAGATATTAGGATGCGATTCGTGCGACGATCATCAAAGATGACCACAATTCTCAGCTCGCAAATTACTCACTTCGATGGACATCGTTAGTGCCAATCGCATGCATAAACGGATAGACGAGCCAAAGTCGGATACGAAACATTTCATGCATAGAGCTACATGAAATTTCAGAACGTGGATCGACTCTCGCAATGGCAAACTACTTTCAAATGCGACCCTCGAGCGTCCGACTACTTGTCAAGCAAATTCGCATTACTTCCAGTATTATGATCGCTCTTGTAGTTACTAGCATAACACCTGCGGTAATAACTCTCCGACTTGCGCATTCCGCATACTCATCATGATGGTAACGGTGGCTTAACTCTAACTCTACTTGGTTCATACCTCTTGCAGCAGATAATAAGACGCTTGTTTTGCCGATAATATGTTTCCGTAGGAGGAAAATAGTTAAGAATTTTGTCATAGCCGGGTATTGATCGAACACGAATCACACATCGAACACGTCTAATTAAAGAGTAAGTGCCAAAGGGCGCGCGCATACGAATTTAAATGAAGCGTCTGATACAAACTACGGAGATCTAACTTTCTAAACTGCCTTTTGCAGCGAAACAGAGTAGCCGTCGGTCGAGCAACTAAAGATTATTAACGTCGTTTCGCAAAAAGGAACTAGGTAGATTATACATCGCGACCAAGCATTTCCTTGAGTGCTCCCTCGTCAAACTTTGTCGGAAGAAGATCGAACTCTCGTATTGGGCCGACTTAAGGTAATCCGCCGTAAATAATGCACATCACCTATATAGATGCGGAGTCTGTGAGCCGCTCTGCCCTGAGCGCGAAAAGCCGCCGTGAAAACTCGTTGAGCTCCTTCGCCATAAGTTCGAAAGACGTTTCCCCAACCCATAATATCGACCGTCTTGCAGTGGCATCACCCATCCGCCACTATAAAGCTTGTGTTTAGCGGCATTTCCCACAAGAGCACGCGTCATCGACTCGATTTACGTGCTATTTCGTCGTGATACGAAAGTTTCGTGGTTTACATTATCGCAAAATAAAAGAGAAAAGCATTAGGGAGAAAACAGCAAAAATCCAAGAATAGATCAAAAGCGGAAGCAATACGCTGAAAATTGCTGATCACCGAACAGAAAAGCAGTTCAAACTAAACATATCCGGCAATTTTCCTGGATTACGGATTGCATCGATGAATTAGGACAATACATTCAGTTGTTTAACCGAATTAACTCGGATGAAATCGTATCAATATTTAGCTATGCCAATCCCACCGAAGAATGATCATATTTGTCTATTTCCCATCAAATTGTACATAGTATGATTTGTAACTTTGAATATGAATGAACTATCTATCAACACGATAAATTAATTCTACTACCTCGTGCCTGATATTTCCAGCAGTAAAACTTCCCTTCCTTTACAAACGTTGCTTCCGTAACAAAATTAGAAGCATAAAAATTTGCGCGCTATGGCAATAATGTACATTTTAAACATTAATTTGACTATATGAGAATGAAGAAGATTACAAATAAAGAAAGGAGAATTTTGTGACAGTCCGGCTTGCTGAAGAAAGAAATGGGTCATTCCCAACTTTTATATGAATACACCATGCGTTGGTTCTAGACAGAAGCACACGAAACAGGTTACTCACAAGAAACAAAAAATGTACGAATAAATACAGATGACAGCATAAGAATAAAGGCAGCATTTTAGTAGCATCTTAATGAACTTTAATATATATATATATATATATATATATATATACTACCTACCCTACCTACTA
>NW_012130155.1:332391-334297 GCF_000143395.1 Atta cephalotes | reverse complement strand
GTAACTTAATATATATATATATATATATATATATATATAGTCACCCCTTCCACATTTCATTTTCACATTTCTTTCTCCCCTGCATCGAGGGAATCGATTATTTTCTATTAATACAATCAAAAATGTCATTTAGTGCAAGAATCTCGTTGGCAAAACGGAAATGGAGACCAAGTGAAGATCACGAAGAGCGATCGAGCAACCCGTCAACGGCAGCATCTCCAACTCGGTCGCGTCCGGCGCCAGTTATTTACCCTGATGAAATCACAGCTTTGTATTCCTACACGATCGATTGGCGCAAGAAGATGTGCGAAGAAGAAAGCGACCGACCTCTTGGAGCGTGAGGTAGATGGAGGTGGCAAGCTAAGAAACGGAAGGCGGAGCAGGAAAGAAAAGAGAGACCGGTAATAGGCATTGGCGCCGTTGAAAAGCCGTGGAAAATCAATTATCGACCGTGCAAAGGAGTGGAAAATTATATCGATAGGCGTCGTCTGTCCCCACGAAGGTGATACCCCACTGGTATCCTCCGCTGCTTTCCTTCAAGTCTGCCAAACGCTGTTATCGGTAGCGAGCAGAGTCTGATCCTTTAACTGTGATTTCAAGTGCGACTGATTACTTGGCTGGGTGAATTCTCTCTCCGATACACAATTATAAGAGAATGATGAATTATCGCCCGAGGCATTCGAATCGCGTGAAGAATGGTTTCATCGCATCAGAGAAACGAACTTTCCCGCTAATTTTAACTACTCCCCTTAAATTTCATGTAAAACTTAAGCAAACAATGTTTTCCATTTGCATCCGGAAAATATATTTCTCGGAAAAGACATTGATAAATAATTTTTAACTGTTTATTTATATGGTTTTTAATGTATTCATATATTTATATAGTTTAATTATACATAGCTTTTAATGAATTCAATTTATACATTGGGCGATTTTTATTTATTAATGTTTTTGATATTTTTTACATCGATATTGTCACGTTTCTCTCGTCTCGCATATCAATGACGATATGGAAATGCGTTGAAATACGAAAATATTCAAAGCGGAAGCGTACCGTTTAGCACGTGGACGGATACTATAGTGGCTGCTGCTACGTTCGCCAGAGCACAGCTATAGTTCCCGCTGTCCTTTTTATTCGCATTTGCAATGTAGAGCCTAGACACCGCACCAGCTGCACCCATGTCCGTCTTGACGCTGGAACAGAAAGCAAAATATGCTCTGTATAAACCTTGACAACAGTGTCGTTATTGCGCGTGTTTCCACGTCGAAATAAAGAACAGATGCTTCTCTTAGAATTTTTTCGAAATGGTTTTTCGAAGGAGAAATAGAGTAAAATATAATGAAATAAAGAACAGATGTGCTTCGTTCGGAATTTTTTCGAAACAGTTTTTCGAAAAAGAAACATAACGAAAGTAACATGTGCAGTCCAAGATATAAAAATGTGCTATCTAAAATAAATATACATATATTCCACAGTAAAAGCCTAGGAAACACTTTTTGAAAATTGACATTTTTTTAAATTTTTATTTACAACATAAGTGTTTTTTAACAATAATTCTCCAGATCCAATAACGTTTATTAGGTGTAAGTTAGGTTTAAAGAATTATTGTTAAAAAAACATATTGTTATGAATATTTAAACAAGTAACTCCCAATGTCAATTTTTAAAAAGTATTTTAAAATTTTTTGTTTGAAATGTATAAGACGAGATAAAAAAAAAGAAGCTCACAGATGAATGCAATCTCTTTTTATCTTTAGATTTTATTTAACTGATTAACAAATTCTTACTTTGTACAATTATTGCACACACACACACACACACACACACACACACACACACACACACACACACACACGACACGCACACACACACACACACACACACACACACACACACACACACACTA
>NW_012130155.1:313329-331280 GCF_000143395.1 Atta cephalotes | reverse complement strand
AGAGAGAGAGAGAGAATATCTCATAAAATCATACCCTATGAAATATTATTTATACTCAATCCATTTATTACTTTGAAAATATTCATACGAGGATATATTATGAATAAATAGAAATAATTAAAGAGAAAGCACAGGATTCTATACATTTCAGAAATGTATAGATGGCAAAAGCGTACAGTGTACGTAAATGTAAACGTAAATGTATCGGTTAATATTTAAATAAGCATGGTAATTTGATATATAATTTGATATATAATATAAATAACTGAGTTTGTTAATTTATAGACAAGGAATTAGTTTTTCTTGTCCTTGCTCAAAATACCTTATAGTGGATTTAACGAGTTTTGCAACTACAAGTCTCGAATATAATCGTTTCTAAGAGAACTTTCTAAGAATCAGAAACTCGTTAAGACTCTGCGGGGAAATATTCAGGAGGCAAAAGTTATGCGGGTAACGAATCAGTCGAAACCTTCATACTTCGAAATAGGCGTTATTACTACTTCGATGCGTAGGAAGATCGACAAACTTCGTAGTGAATGAGCAAATTGCCACGGTGGTTTGTATTTTCACGGCGACGCTGTCATATTTAAACCTGTTTACAGGCAAAAAGTAAGATAAAAGTTAGCTTTTAACACTTAGGACCATTCACGTCTCCAGCGAATTAAACTGATGAAATAGGGCATTCAAGGGAAGAATAAGAGAAAGGCGGAGAAAGGCAAAGAGGATGTTCCGTGAGTGAAGATGGAAGAAAGGCGTAAATCAAGTAGTTCGCCTTCCAGCAGCTGGCCTTGACAGATCGGGTACTCCTCCCAAGCTTTCTTACCACCGATCCCGAGCAAAAAGAAAGAGAATAGAGAACGGCGCGGCGTGCACATTGCATACGTCCACGCGGTAATGCCGTTCGTATTAATTTCACACGACGTTATCTTGTTCAAATTAACATTTGAGGCATTGCTTGCAAAACATGTCGTACGAAATTAAATGAAATTCACTTGTTGCGAGCCTATGTGAAAGTTTGAAGAATTTCTTATTCTCGGCTCAAAGAGCCGAGATATGTTATGCCCGAGAAAAATTGGATCCTCGGAAGGTAGTAAAGGCGAGGAAAACTGCTGCACCGCGATATAAGAAAAACGAGGAAAAAAACGAGCTGTCTCTACTTTGAATTTTTGAATGTTTAACGATGCGTGATGGTTGCTTTAAACATACACACTACATATGTCTTCCACATATCCATTTCATAGAAAGACCTCGTAAAGAAAATAGGACAAAAATAAAATATGAAAGTAAGAACTACGTTATGAATGTATATATAGAAAAGAAGCGCGCCTATATAGAAAAGAAGTACAGAAAGAGATCTTGTGTAACATGAAAATAGACATGCCGATGATGCCAGAAAAGTCAGAAAGAGAAGAATGCGATACAAACAAATAAAAGAACCATTAGATTAGCTTTAAGAATTCATTCGAATGGTCTAGACATCGCAAGACATATCTCCATTTTCTTTACTATTTCACCAACGGCCACATCGTGCTTCATCATCATGCCGCAAAACTATTAGGCAAGGTTATTCCTTTGAGAGTAGCATGTTGAGCACTTTCTCAAGAATGCAACGAGCATTACTGTTAAGAAACTGTTAAAGCACTTGTTGCCATATCATTATCGTTACCGTTAATACTGTTCCGTGTTTCCACCTTTTTCAATGCTATTGTATTATCGCACGTATGCTCGAAGTCCACTAAAACTCAACTAATATGTACTCCGTAATATATAGAGCCTTTAACCTTCCAAAGCTGACGTTAAAATCTGTAACACAATTATCGACACTGAGTCTATGAGATCCATTTAATTTATGTTGACTAAAAGGCATTAATTAATCTCAAGGATTCAAAATGACATAACTCCTATAAAAAAAAATGAATACTAAATTTATTCAAATAAATGAAAACGGCCATATTCAAAATTGATCTTGGTCTAAATTTATTTTCATAACAATAATTCAAATTGGCAAATATAATTGAAGAATATAATTAAGCAAATTTTATCGTCACTTCCGAAAGATTAAATATCAACGGTTTTCAATTATACATCGGTGATCTTTTTTAATTAGAATATATATTGTTGAAAGGAGAGAGAGAGAGAGAGAGAGAAAGAGAGAGAGAAATATTTTACGGAGAGAAAAGAATGCATACAGCAGTTAGCGAGTGCGTCAAGAGTGATTCGTGTACTGCATGCATAAGCGGTCGCTTTGCCCATCAGAAGGGCAATGCAGTAACTCGCGAAACATTGATCCAGCCATTCTAGTACGTCCAAAATTTTCCAACGATTGGCATCCGGGGACAGATCACATGCCATTTGCCGTTGCACGACCACTCTCACATGCGGGGATAGACATCCGTCACACTGCGTTGCGTATCGCATGGCTATTGTATGCGGTCATGTAGGGTCGTAAACACTTGTTTTATTATATTTCATTTAACCGGAAATGTATTTTCGAATTTGTTCCTGATATCTGTTGACACGTCGTCGTTCAGTTCAGCGTCGAACGAAAACGTCAATGAATCGTGCTGCTCGCAGCAGAATTTAGGACGGAAAAGGTTAAATCAGTGATGTGGGAGATTAAATATGTGTACCGCGCGAAAAAATCGACGACATGCTTCCGTGAATTTTTCGAATTTTTACATGTGCTGTGTTCACACTTAACTTGTTGTGCAAAAAAATAGAACCGAATAATATTCCTCTGTACGTAACTCTTCCGCATAGCTTCTCTATACTCGAAAGAATTTAATTTCGTGCATTGTTCTTAACTCGCTTATGTTGCACGGAATATCTTGTAGATAAGAAATATACTCATGAAGGAAACCTCTTTGAAGATATATGCTTCAGGTATTCAATATCATTAACGCTTAATAAACGAACTTCTCGATAGTATCACTTTTCCTTCAACTATCTATCATTCAATACGTTTTAAATTTTATAAGATTAAATGAAAAAATGATTAAATTATTATTTTTACAGTTACTAACATATCTCATTGAATTTTTAAAAAGAAGCGCAGTATATGATTTTAAATCAATGAATTTGACTTATATATTTTTTTGTAATAAACAAATCAATATGCCTTATTCAATAACATGATCCGTCATTTTCAAGTCAATGTAACATTTTGTGTCGTATTTTAGTGCACACAGGACAAACAGTTTATCGTATACCGAACTATTCCGATGGAGAATTTTAATTTTAATTTATATTGTCTTTCTCTCTTTTTCTTCGCCGAATATGGATCTTTTTTTTTTCATCATACCATGGAATTTAATTTGAGCATAGAATGCAAAATTTATTCTCAAATTCTTCTATACGCAAAACTCCTCCTCCTTCGTGTTCGACCTAGAAATTTTTTTCGCTTACGAATCTGCAGTGAATTTCACAGCGCCAGTCGAGTAACTACAGAAATTTAAGAGCTCCCAGTATATTTTGTTTCTCTCGCTGATTATTTTCTTCTTTTTTATTGCGTGAGCAATATGCGTGAGATGCTCATATTCATACGAGCATCTTTTAACATTAGAACCAGCGATAACGACGTGGCTTACGAAGACCGTAAAAGGCTGTGGCGCCAAATTAAAATGCGCAAAACTTAAAATGCGCAAAAAGATAAAAAAAACAGCTTGTGAAAAATACTTTTATGGATCATTATGCAAGAAATTGTCGATTCGGTTCAATTAGATAATTATTTAATGGATAATTTTTGTTTCTCGATAATTATCTTATCTACAAAAGAATCCCACAAAAGACATCTTATATTAGACAAGAGATTTTTTGCTTCGAAATTATGGATCATATTTGTTCAAAATTTATTTAAAGATCGTAAAACGATCTTTTTAAAACGAAATTTTACTCTGAATTAGAAGAATAAAGAGTTAAAAGAACATAATTAGGAAAATACTTTTGTGAATCATCGCGCAAGAGGAAAGACTGGCAATTTAATTCGATAATCATTTAATGAATAATTTTTATTTTTCAGTGATTACCTTATCCGCAAAAGAATTCCACAAAGAACATCTTAGGGTAACTACGGTATATACGCCGCACCTATTAAAATTTAATTTATTAAGTATTATTTACTATGTTTGTACTTTAAAGTAAACGAATTATATCAATAAAAATTTTGTATTGTCTACTATTATGAAAAAAAATTAAAAATCTGAAATATTTATATTTCATATTAAAAAATGAACTTTTTTAAATTCTTGCGTTTTTTCCGTAGGGGTGGGATATATATGACTACTCATAGAGAGGGAGGAGGTATGTATGACTCATAAAAAATTTATAAATAATGCATATAAATAAAACGTAAAATGACACAACAACTTATAAAATATGTTTATAAAATTTTATTAAGGAATAAAAATAATAAATATGAAATAATAAATAATAATTACAATCTTCCCAGATGTATTACAGTGTTATGACATGAGATACATATTTCATGTAATGCGTTTATTATATTTAGTGCATTGAATTCAATCTGCGCACTTTGTATGCTTTGGACATAAATCCCGCCTGTTAAAAATGCCATATATCCCAAACAGGTGGGATATACAAAACAACAAATTAAACAAAGAATACAAGAGCAAAATACTTGTATTTTGTTATACAACATATTTTACTATTCTTCTACATGTATCACGAAATAACCACTAAGTCTTTTACATGTCCTACAATAATCATTTTATGTAGATTATAATTTATGCTGGCGCTATTTAAGACAGTGACAAATATCGATTCAATTTAACAATAATTTCATTAATATTAACAGAAAGAAACTGAAATCACAACACAGTACTAATATAACATAAAGGTATGTAACAGAGTAGTTGCGGGGAAATTACCTCCACTCCTTCTATTTTTTCTAACTTCTGCGGCGTAAATTTCAGCACGGCGTATTTGCCAGAGTTACCCTATAGACAAGAGATTTTTATTGCCTTTAAATCATATTTTATTCAAAATTTATTCAAAAATCGTAAAAGGACCATCAAAAGATATCAAAATTTTATTTGCTGGAATGCGTAAAGAGTTAGAAGAACAAACAACTAGAAAAATATTTTTACAAATTACCGCGCAAAAGAAGAGACTGTCAATTTGATTGGATAATCATTTAATAAATAATTTTTGTTTTTCAATAATTATTTATAAAAGAATCTCACAGAAGACTTCTTATATTCAACAAGAGATTTTTATTGCCTCGAAATTATAGATCATATTTATTCAATCGGAATAAAGAGATGAAAGGAGCAGCACCGCTTGATCCTTGCACTTGATCTTACACGCGGAAAGCATGCTCTCAAACTGAATTCATTATATGAGCGAAGCACTTCCTACTATTCTTCATCTGTTCTTCATTTCAAATAATAAGTACTCTTTTCTTCGATCTTTTAGAAAAGAGCTTACTCCTAGAACCAACAGATTTTATCAAAGATCCTAGAATCGAGTGATTTTATCAGAATTTAAGTTCAAAAGATTTTCATCTTTGTACTTCTTTTATTCGAGATGCTACACACATATATTTATATTATAAATTTCAAACACAACTCCAAAATTAATCTGTTATAATACGTCAGACAGCATCGCTAATAATTCCGCGGATAAATAGTCTTGAACTGCACGTCAAAAATTCATTCATATTTTTTCCATTTTTATTTTAACTTTTTAATTGATTCAATAGTGTCAATAAGTTACTTACTAATTAATTGAATAGTGTCATAAACTTAATGATTAAAATGCTAGTGAACAAAATTAAAGAAAACATTTACCTAGCGTATTCCAAATCAATATCAATATTAATCATATTCCAAAATTATTTTCTAATATTTTTGCTTTGTTACGTTCAAAAGCTGCATTCGGGAAGCTCCATATTATGTCATTCTATTTTTATTGTTTGTTAGATATAAAACAAGATATAATGTAATAGTGCTGATAATACACTTCCCATATTGGCGAATTCATAAATTTGTTAAGGGAGGGAGTCATTGATGTGACGCAGCTAATTTTTTCAAATATAAAAAGATAGAATATTAAATTATTTAATATCAGTTTAAATTTCACGAGACAGCAGTTCATTTCGATGCTGAAATACAAACAAGAATTTTATTGCGAAGCTATTTTAATTTTTGACTGAATTGTTATATGATGTTTATCGGCAGTGTTTTGATGGAGGAGCTTAATCACATTTACACTATCCAGCTAGCCAACTGGTTGCGTCTTCACTCCAAGAAATGATTGATTGATCTCACATAGAAACATTGCGGATATTAAAATAACGAAAAACATGTGGATACTGTAACTTTATACGTCTTATACGTCTCATCGCTTCTCATGAATCATCTGTATCTGTACTGAGATGGCTAAAAAGTTAGCTGAAATATGTATACACATTATTAATTAAATAAGTAAGAAAGGTACAATTTAATAATATTGAAATTTATCGTGCACATAATACAATGCTAATTCCCAAAAACCAAATTTATTATAATCATACTTTTTACAACAAGGAATTAAGATTATCATTTACGTTATTTAAATTATTATTACATTGAAAAAGTATTACTTAGATGTAATTCATAAAACATTTTATTTAAATTATATTGATACACAAGAAGAATAATATAATGGAATTTGTTTTTTATATCTAAAAATTTGTTTAATTAAAAAATATTTACGAAATATTAAAAATATATACATTTTATAAATATTTTTAAAAAAAGAAAATTCCAAGCCGTAGTTTCTTAAATGCTTAAAAAATATGAATGTAGACTTTGCATGAATGTTAAATATACATGAGTGTTAAATATAACTCTCACTATGTTGGTGTTTGTACATCAACATCCATCCAAATATCAACACGGTCAGAATTACATAAACATCGCATGATTGAATCTACATTCATATTTTATAAAGTATTTAAAAAGATTAATTGATTGCAGTTAAACTTTTGTAACTTTAAATACCAATTTCTCCTCATGATTTTTGAGAAAGCAATCATTTATAGCGGATATACATTTCTTCCGTACTTTTCTTCGTAACTTGGTGGATTTCTTAATGGTTAGAAATACATAT
Organism: Atta cephalotes; assembly: GCF_000143395.1. Lineage (NCBI taxonomy): Eukaryota > Metazoa > Arthropoda > Insecta > Hymenoptera > Formicidae > Atta > Atta cephalotes. Next base: position 324,170 of record NW_012130155.1, on the reverse strand, counting down.
AAGCGCACTGTCTGTAGATCTCCAGCAGGAACCTCATCGCAGCCCCTCGTTTCCTGACTTAAAAGGAGTTGCGAAGTTTCTTTGTTATTCCCTTCCGACCTCCGCATCATCAGGATTTTGCCTGTGAATCGGCCGGACAGACATTGCAAACTTTTACTGGAACTTTTCATCAGGCTAGTCGAATGTAAAGCACTGTTTAGAAAGAACAATTTTTATGATGCCCGCAACAATCATGCATGAAGTTGAATCAAGACTTAATAGTTTTACCAAATTTGTTTAAATAAATCTTGAGTGCCTGCGGAATTTATTTTTTATTTAATATGAATATATAAATTTAAATTGTTCATATCTAAAACTAAATAAAGAAAACTTTTTAAAAATTTAATCAGCTATCCTTCATTCATATCCTTGATATTTTTATTATTATATTATATAATAAATGAAATTATTTAAAGAATTTAAAAAAATTAGTCACGCGCTTAAATTAATTATTTTATTAAATTTATTTGAACAGAACTTGAGTACTTTCGGAATTTATTTTGTTATTTAACATGAATATATAAATTTCATTGTTCGTATCTAAAACTAAATAATGTTAAATAAAAAAACTTTTTAATAATTTAATTAAATATCCTTCACTCATATCCTTGATGTTTTTATTGGACTATACGATAAATAAAATTATCTAAAAAGCTTTAAATAAATAAACTCGACATTTTAATTGTTATAATAAGAATAATTTTGCATATTAAACTGTTGAGTCCATGAGAAAAATTCTAATTGACCGTAAAATAAAACCGTGCTAATTCTTGAGTCGTAAAACGATGGGCGCTTAAAACGATGATTAAATGTCGACGAGAGCTTTTTTTCATTATCTTCAAGATTTCGCATTCAAGCAAACCGTAAGTTTACGGTTCGTAAATTTGGATGCACTCGCGATCTTTGCTTTCTCGCGTGAGATAAGGAGAAGTAAAGTAGAGCTTGTAAAAATCCCCTCCGTTCTTCCATCTTGAATTTAGCGAGTTTGTTGAGCAGGTTTTACGCGGCGTAAACCTAAATACGTGCGCGGCACGGGCTGGGTGCAAGGAATATCGCATGAATGCGCGGTCACATTCTCCCCAGAAACGAAACTCTGTCTCTCGTTGTCTCCGCAAGAATTCTGCGGATTATCCCGGATTTGCCGCATGGCGCAAAGAGGCACAATATCTTATCGTTCTCGTGACTTCTTTTTCCGATCGCGGCATCTAAAAAGGTCTACGAAGGTTGCCGCGAACGTTCTATTGGAAGAACCAAACTTTTTGACATAATGTCGTAAAGATTCGGATCACGAGTCACGATTTTCGAATCTCGTCGCGGAAAAAGAAAAGAAAAAAAGAAATAAAGAAGATAGTAATCGCTTACTCTAAAATGTATAATATAAAATGTAATAATATAATATAACAAATATATATGAATAAAAAAATTTATGTATAAGAATCAATCTGCATCGTTTATACGTTATATAAATATAAAAGTTTTTTTACATATAAAGAGACTAATAAATAATTAACAAGAACAAGAGAGAAAAAAAAACTGTGATATATTTTCTTTTCGTGAATAATATAACTCATATTGCATGACGAAAGACCTTTTTCGCTGCTGAATAATAAGCTGAGTGAGAGTTGTTGCTTAATTGCATCCACGAATGCGGGGTAATTAACTTTTGTAAAAAAAGATGAAGCGCCGCAATGGAAATAGCGAAATGCGCTGCAGGCGGAGAGGGAAATGCGTTAAATTTAAGCTTGCGAAGAATGCATGGCTGTATTAAACCGGCTGTGCGCGATTATATCATTGGAGTCACTACAGTACATGTAAAAGTAATTACGCATCAGCGACCGTCGTGAAAACTCACGGGAATAATTAATGAAAAATGGAACCGCTCGATTGTCGATCGAAAAAATATGTGCATTATAAGAAATAGCGTAAAATTTTTATATAAAATACGCTCTGCATCCTCAGGATTAGAATGATTGATTTATTACGATTGATTTATTACGATTACATATGCGACGCGATGGCACATTTCGCTCTATCTATAAAGTGGAAGAATGGATAAATCGATATAGAGGCATCTGAATTTTGCACGCATATTTTGTTGAATTTATTTTCGATGAGTGTATCTGCATGCAGAACATTGTTGAATGCGCGAAGAAAAGTCTCAGATGTTATAGTTCTCGATAAGATTTTGAACAACTTACAACAAAAATGAAATGAAATAGAGTAAAATATTATTTTATAAAAGAAATGTATATTTTTCTTGTTAGAATTCAATTCTGCCTCTTTCCGACATACAAGAACTTGAAAAAGAACTATCCTTTGTTATCCTTTGTTAGTTGATCCCAAGTTTCCCTTGTTGTGTGTTGAAGTAGCAGTTCCGGGCAATGACAACTCGATACAAGAAGAAATACGGCTTTTCCGAGAGGAAATAATCATGTGGAACGTGGACAAACAGATCCGGCGGAGTCAACCCTTTCATCGGGCGTAACGTGGAATCGAAAAGAGACCAGAGAGACGAACGAAAAGGGGATCGAATCCGGTCCCGTATGTTGCGAAGGGCGTCTAGGCGATTCAGACGGGATGGCGTGGGTCAGGTGCGAGCCAATATGTGGCATCTGGCGTTACATGCTTCAAGCTTCGCATAACAAGCTCGGGGCTTGCTGTGCGCTGATGGGAAAAGTTGCAGGCTGCTAGCTCAGATATGTCGTCCTGGGCTGTGCGCATATCCTTCCTTCCTTCCTTCCTTCCTTCCTTCCTTCCTTTCTACCTTCCTGCCTTCTAACCAACCTCTCTACCTACCTATCTATCTATCCATCTGCTTGCCTTCCTTCTCTATCTTTTTTTCAGCATCCGTCGACTACATAACGCCGCCTTATAACATATCCTATGACAACGTCGAAACCCACGCTCGGCCCTCGTTTTCGATCTTCCTTCAATGCGCTCATATAGTCAATTGGAGGCAAAGGAAGAGTATGAAATTTCCCGATATCGTTAGTATAGTAATTATAAGCCAACTCTTAAGCTTCAATAAGAATTTACATAACACTCAAAGGGATTAGATATTCTAGATATCATTTATATAACACAAACTGATATTGTTGAGATATAATTAAAGTTATTATCATAATCACGCAGCGATTAGATATTCTAGAAAATTATTCCTCTTAAATATTGAATTATTATAAGTTATTATATAATCAAGGAAAATTTAATAAATTGCATGTAATTATATATCAAACTGTATTATTTAAGATATAATTGAAAATATCTAACACACATCACCTGTGTGCAAAAATCATGCGCAACTACTTTTACAAATTTATCGGACTGTCACGCACATTACAAATATACCTTTCGTCAATAATCTATCGGTCTTTAATGGTTTTAAATCCCTTGAGATAGAAACTCTGCTATCTACTCTCAATACTTCCAATTCGAACGAAGGAAATTGACAAAATGATTACATTTCAGAGTAAATGTATAGGAATACGAAATAATGAGCACGATAGTGTAATTCGTCTGTGACAAGCGACCTCAAATAGAATCACGAACGTTCCTATATTTCGTTACGACATGAATATTCCGTATTCAGTTGAAATGGGGTTGAACGTCAATCGGATCATGCATACTTTCTAAATGAAACCTGATGCGAATATCCTACCATTATCTCATAGCATTGACCGAACTTTTACCGCTTGGTCCTGCGATTTAATGTGCGAAACTTTGGAATGAGAACAAATGCACCGAATATATGTTCGCGATGTTTCACAAATTATTCCTGGAGGATTTTAAAAGAGCAGTATCTGTTATGAAAAATTCATTTTAAACTAAAACATTTTATTAAACTAAAACATAGTGCATATTAGGAAGTTAGATTGCATTTAGAAACTCATAGAGTTTAAATTTGTTAATTATAAATTGAAATATATAAATAAAACAAAAAAAAACAGGAAATGAGAAAATAGTTTTTTTTTCTTTATGCGTTTCATAAATTGTCATTCCTTTAAAGATTGTCATGGCAGATAATAATATTTAAGCTCTTTACTCACCATATTATCTCAAATTGTGATGTCAAAAGCGAGAAAGTTCACAATAAAAGTTCTTGCAAAATATATTAAGATAAAAATGTTTCAATAAAACAATCCTTACAACTGATATAACTAATTCATAAAAAATATATCGAAATCTCTCTCTATTTTATTAATTAATAATTATAATATTTGAAAATAAGAATAAAGGGTATAATACACAAAAAAATTTAAGCGGTGAAATGGAAACAAACAAATCAACATTTTGGATTTGCTATTGCTTACATTATTAACTTATGTTTCTACTGTAATTGGTCAATTCGCTTAATATTTGTTACTTTATATTTTTTAATGTGCCATAATCTTTATGCATAACCAGAAATAAGCTATGTGTGTTCACTATAACAAATTAATAATAATTAATATAGAAATAAGTATAATTTAATTTCTCTCTAAAAAATAAGAAGATAATTTTTGATACACATACATACTTTATAAGTATATCAGAAATTATCTTCTTATTTTAAAGATATAATTCACTCGATTCTATCGATTATAAATGTTTTTTTTTACTGAAAAATATTTCTGTTCAAATATAATTTGCAAGAATTATTATTGGCTATTCGCTCGCTCCAGATCACTATCAAAGATAATAATGATGAATAAACAGGAACTTTTATTAATGCAGAAGGATTGGCAATCAACATTAGTGACACGTGTAAAATCAAAAAGTTTAGTTTCTTTTGATACATGACCCGTTATTCTCTCATTTTTATCGCTACGCTTTTCTCCCATCCTTTGCAACTTCCATCAGAAAGTAATTCAGTGCACTTCTGTATGCCAATCTCCTTGTCTGCTTATTCCTGTTTGCGCAATGCCAAAATGTAAGCACTAAAACTTTCTCATTCCGGCGATCTCTTCATAAAGTCTTAACTACGGAAGTAATCTCGTACTTGATTCGAGCATTTATATTTTACAACTGCATTCGACGTTTCAATCTAAAATTACTTTTCAAATTAAACTGTCACGAAAAGAGTCAATTTCTTGAGCATTTCTATCTTTAAATAGATCTCTATCACTTTTTATAATTATAATTAAATGCCGATATTCCTTTTGTAATAAGAACAATGGATTATACATTTTTATACATGAATGAAATAACAAGCGACAAATCCCGCTTGATGTGTCACAAACAGCAAGTAAACTGAAAAAGCTAAAGATTAAAAGAAAATTTTGATATATTATTCGAAAATTAGTCATTATATTTACGATAATTACAATTCTGAAAAATACAGACATAATACCCGTGTAAAACATTGTAAAACACAAGTGTAATATTATATAGAACAAGTGTGAACGATCGATTACATTATACATACATTACACACATATAAATTCAGCAAGTTAATGAGCAAATGACCATTTATATTCGTTGATATGCTCTACCAACATTTACGCTTATAGAAAGCAATATTTCTCCGACAAAGGAATGCCTGCGGCTGATTGAAATATTGCCGACGTGTAAATGCAAGCAGCATGTATTTTTCAATCAACTTTGACACGTAAACCGCGCGGTCACCTCTCCGTATTGATTATCTTCTGATGCCATTTTCATCTGCAAATCGTGAATCATGAATTAATAATCAAGAGATAATCCAAAATTTCAATATCATTCTTTTTTTCGATGCATTGATATTCCAATTATCGCGCAACAGTGACTGAATAATAAACGCGCTTATAATATTCTACTGGCTGCAGAATATTATGCATAGAATTTGAACTAACTTAATGCTTAACGTATCACACTGCAAGTGCGTGCTAATAACGAAGCGAAGAGTTCGTGTCACGCGACGGTACGACAGGAAGCCGGCAGGAAGCTCGAATTAAGGAGACGGCTCGAAGCCACGGCATCTGCTGTAGCCGTTATCCTGGCATGCCAATTTGACAGGCGCCGCAATTGCAACGCTCCAGAAACGTCTAGGAAAAAGGCTACGGTCGATTTTTCAGTCTGACAGTTTCTGGAGAGCGGCGTCGTTCTCGGCTGTCCGTCGCGGCGCATCGCAATAAAGGTCGGGCAGATCACAAGAACGTTGCGAACCAGGCCGCTTTCTTCCCGTTTTCTTTTTGAACGCCGAGTAAACAGCATCAAGCATGATTAAGTAATCCGCTCTCGTCTCACCCTGCTGTCCCATCGGAAAGGACTTTCTTGCGCAAAATTGCGCCGGCCAGTAATAATACGAGCGAGATGAGATATCGTGCCGTATCCAACTAAACTGAGAACATCCCGCCATGACGAGAAAATTATTACCAAGAAAAGATTTTCGATGCACGATTTTTTGCATGAAGATTATATGGCAAATCGTATTCGAGTCAATATTTCATTGTCGTATGTCCCGATGGATAATTCATTATTTCACTATAATCCTTTGTGACATAGTGTGCCTGTAAAAGGCACACCTTTCTTGCCGCAGTTTTTATAAGTTTTTACATTTTTGATATTTAATTTAATTATGTATTTGATATCGTTATGTTCCTAGAATTTGTCTGCATACGTTAATGACAAAAATATGTTAATTATTTTGCATTGAATATAAGTTAAAAACAAAGTTCAGTCAAAATTAATACTTTTTTATAAAAAAAATTTATGAAAATGATAATAAACATAAAATGTTCATATTAATGTTTTCACTTCAAAATGTTTATATTAATGTTTTCGAGGTCACTGATTTCAAATCTGTATTCATAATTGGCAAATTTTAAATGGCAGATCCAAAATGGCGGTCAACATGGCTACGTTCGGGCAGCGCGCTATCAACGCTATTTGTGTTACATTATCCTTGTTTCACGTTTAATGGACGATAGAATGATAAATAGCGTCCTCCCAAACTCAGCCGTTAAGTTCTGATAATGAAATAAGAATTTTTAATACTCTTGATATTTCCAATATTTTTTATTTTTTATAATTTTTTAATATTCTTAAGTAAAATTTTACACGTAAATATAAGCCAGAGTGTGTTTTTTTTCAATTTAACTACCATATTAAATTCGTTTTGATTTTTTAAATTTTGAGAATTTGTAATTAGCAACCCCAAAAACGCTCATAAACTAAAATTCAGCAGAATATGTTCAGAAAAATTTATACAACAAAAAGTTAAGCAGCGTCTATAATGAGATTTTTAAGTATAAAACTTAAGCTTAAGCCTTAACCCATAAGAAATTGATCAATCACAATCGAATATGAGGAGAATAATCGATTATTGGTCAATTATATTGGTCAATTTCTTACGATTTAAGGCTAAGTTTTATGCCTTAAAAATTCATTATAGACGCCGTTTTATGATGACGTAAAACTTCCTCATCGTGTGATATTATATTTATTATGTCGTGAAATATATATTGTTACCTTTTTTCGCGTGTAATCTCCATAAAATAGGCCTTGATGCTTAACAAAAATATAATTTATAAAATATAATAAGATTAAATAACGCAATAATAGTTCGTAAGAAAAGCACTAAGTCACGATTCGTTCGCGTTGTAAATCCCGCGACACGCGACAACAGTTGCGAAGGAAAAAAAGCTTGCGAGACATCCGTCACTCTGTCAGTGTATACAATATACCTGCGGTGCACGCAACAACTCACTCGTTTATTTCCTTATTAAGGAGTAAAAAAATTTATCAGACTATTATTTAGTTCATACATCTTTCTCAATGTCATACAGCATATTCTTGAAGCCTATCATTAAAATATCATCAAGAACTGAAAATGTAAAGCTCGTAATGGCATTATACGCAAATAATTACAAGTGGGTGATTACTTGGGAAAAGTTTCGCTAGTGTTTCAGCGTTTCCCAAGAAGAAATCTCCATTACATGCGAAATCTCTTGTATGCTTCAGCACGCTCAAAATGTATCGCTTGTCTTTAGTATAAAGACTCTGTTGTCGCCTCGATGGGCCATTAGACTAACGTAGACACGTCATGATTTCCTTGCATTATTAGCGACCTGGCGCTCGGCGCAATTCAACCCGAATGAATAATCTTGGAACATCATCGCCCACCATTTTGAACATAATGCGTTCTTTGTAGCGTTCTCGCATTCTGATATGAATAAACGTCAAAATAACTCTAATGAACCCCGCCATCATTTCCGCTCGCTTCACCTTTCTATTTTTCCGTTGCGATATCTTCTTATTGCCCGTCTCACTATTTTGTATCTTCCGATTACGCTTCATTGGCGCATGCACTTCGAGCGGTTTCTTAATTTCCCGTCTCTTCATTTTTATAAATCGGTACACTTAGCGCCATTGTTCCTTTGACATCAAAGACATCATGCGCAACAGCTTGTCGTAGTCGGAAAATTTTTTGCCACGAGACTTTTCCCGTTTGTTTAAGTGTAATTCTTTTTCTAATTAAAATAATTTCCATTTCCACTTCTGTCTTTTCTATGTTTCTCTTCCTGCTTTTTTACAAATAGAAAGTACCGTTTGCGAGTTTACATCCATTTACATATCACAAACGATAACTTCTTGTTGAAACGATATGCACTACCGGTTCTTTGTGAAACATTATACTACCGCATCACACAAACCTCGGAATGTTCCTAACGGTAAATTAGCACCCGCATCAAGGGATCAGGTCAGCTTGTAAAGAAGAGGCTCACATTGTTCCTCCGCGTTGATGCACCTTGTGCAAATAGTTCGGCAAACCACCATCCATTAAACGCTGTTTTCAAGCCTTCTATAGTGAGCAATTCACCTATACCATCACTAGTCATCCTATGGATCAATTGCGTTGAAACATTTTGATTGGATTTATACGTAAAACCGCACAAAGTTACGCCATATCGAAACTATTATTTCGATACTGAAAAAGATAGTTATTTTTTTAGTAGATTAATTGACATATAATCATTTTATTTTCAAAGAACTACTTTTTTTCATTAATAATCGCAAATATCCACCAGACAAGTCAAATATGCGAAATTCCAGCATTCACGTAGCATCGCGTATCATTTTTATGTTATGGTAGATGAAACCAAATGAAACTACTAGATTTGTTTGCGACGAATTTACAATGACCAGCACGGAGAGAAAATGGCAGCTTACGGATAGAAGCGGCATCGAATTCCAAATGTTGTATATTCCATGTATATAGAATAGTATGTACAGCGCAGCTTGGCGAGGATGATATTAGAAGCCTTTTGTATGCAACTCGATACGTATGCTCTGTGCATGTACCATAGATATCGAAGTTTTCCCTCATGCTTCCGTCTTTTCGCATCTATCGGTGTGCACAAAAGATGTGCAAGAGAAAGAAAAAAAAAGACAGAAACAGAGAATCGCAACCGTAAATCGTTGCATACGCTCAGATTCTTTGCGTTTATGACGAGCACATCCTATTGTGGTGAGAATTTTTCTGACCACACGTGCGACGAATTATCCTCACTCTTTTTTCGCCCCGAAACGTGCCTCCGTTCTGGCGCTTCCGTGTCGGGCCCGATAAAAGAGGTGACGACAGCTTGGACGACGAGCAAAATTGAAATATCGCGAACCGCGTCTGGGTACGCGCAAGAATAATAATTAATGCCACGACTTTTATCGCAGCAGCGGAGAGAATAATTGAATCGTTAAGTGCGGCAGCCACCGGACCGTCCGCTTTTCATCTCGATTGTAATGAGAAGAAAACGATCCTTCATTCAAAAGCATGCACTATATCGTGTCAAGAAACTGTACAATGTATATAAAAATTTAATTTTATCATTAATATAAAGGATTTTCCAATAAGAGGTAGTATTTTGAATTATTAAAAAAACACATTTTTTTGAAAGAAAAATTGCGTTTGATGAAAAATTTCGTCAAAAGGATGACCATTTGTAAGAAAAGCCAAGGCGGCCATTTGGCGGATATCATTTTTAAAGTATAACTTCACAATCTGTATTTGAGATTGGAATAAAAATATCACAGCTTTCTTACAAAAAAAATGCGTTTTTTTTAATAATACCTTCAAAATACCTTTTGTTGGAAAACTCTTATATCACTCTTTAAATTTTTTGGAGTGAAATCTTACTCTAAAGAGTGAAATCTAACTTCCAAAAATGAAAATTGAGCCATTTCAAGATTGGCTTAATTTTCACTTTTTTAGAATGAGACTTTATTTCAAAAAATTTAGAAAATAGAAAATACTTTTAAACATTAATTGAAAGTATAAAATATTTTTAATATTCACTTGAATACACCAATTTAATTATCCATGTAAATGTCTACAAAGCAGTAATATTTACAAAATAGATACAAAGTAGATTATTAAGTTTTTTTAGGCTATATTGGATGCAATTACTTTATAACTATAAAGTCATGATCGATATTTATAGAATTTTTATTTCAAGATCATCTTAAGTATGCATTAATATAGCTTTGTGATTGATTCGTGACATTTTAAGACTTTATTTAAGACGATTTTAAATGTAAAAACTGACTATGAATATCACCTCATAATGTGGAAATAAAATGTCATATAATACCGCAACATGAATACAAAACAACGTAAATACACACCATGAATACACAACAAGTAACAAAATTTCAACAATTTAAGCTGAATCTTAATATTTAAATAATATTTTGCTGTGAATTTGTATGTACATATCCAATTCTACAAGTATGCTTTAAAATAGTTTTTAATCTCTAAACGCAATCGAACTAGAGTAAGACGGAAAGCACAGTTCTTACATAACGCATAATACGTGTAATGCAGAATAAAATATAACCAATCAAATTTT
>NW_012130155.1:309058-310842 GCF_000143395.1 Atta cephalotes | reverse complement strand
AAACTTTAAATGCGTTGTTCTCAAAATTACTTTTTTCAATTGGCAACTATTCAATATAATTGAATAAGTTTCAACATAATCAATATATTAAAGTTTCAATATTGTTATTTAATTATTTACTAGAAATCTACCTATTTACCTATCCACCTATCTATCTATCTATCTATCTGTTACCTGCGCACGTCTTTCTTAAATCGGATGCGTATCTCTATTATAGCACTATATACGTCCGTTCATTAAAACTCACTATAACTCGAGAAATACTTTGAATTTTATAAAAATCTTTTAAGAGCATATTTTTAATTTGTGTCTTGAAAGAAGTACAAAAATGTTTCGATTTTTTTTAAATTTTACTCTGTTTTACCTTTTTAAAATCCAGTTCATATTAATAAAGCCTTTTCGCTATTTATATTAGTAAATATGTATTAGTAAATATGTATAAATATTAGTAAATATGTATATAATTTAATTTGTATTTTGAAAGAAGCTCAAAGTCCAGGGTCAAAACGTTTGTAATGTTTTTAATTTCATTGGTAAATACATTTCAATTGTTTGCGAATTATATCTTATCACTTTATAAATATAGAGGAAAGGCCTCTATTATGAGATAGGCGCTCAATATGAGATAGCAGCATTTCTGCTAAATTAATAAACGCTATCTATTGATTCCACCATAAATTTATTGCTCTTGGATTAAAAAATTGTTTAATAGAAAGTTCATTATTAGATCATGCCTGTAGTCATTGTAAAAAAGATTTTAGAATTTGGATGTCTTCAAATTTCATTGAAATGAGCCTTTAAACCTTGTTTATTATTTAATAAATAAATATTTGGCAATAAATTCTTCATGTAATGATAGAGTAAGATCATATTAATAGAAAAATACGGGATATGTTGAATTGTTTAATTGCAGAAGTTAGATTTGATGATCGTAAAATTGTAAGGCATGGAAATTGTAATATAAGATACCCTATTTTTAATATGAAATAATCCATGCTCCTATGTCATAGTGAAAATCGTTGCTAAGGTATAAATGTTATTGTACAATAATAAAAAGAACAACCGGAATGAACATCGAATACCTATTTCTTGATTCGAACTATCTGAAGATGAGTTCTGGGTATAATCTATCGCATGCTCATTTTTTGCGCACACTGGCTGTGTTTGTATTTTAGAAACATTAAATGAAGTTTTTACTATCAATTTCTCAGGGCATCTCATATTAGGAGCACAATTTTTTGACTTTACGATTTACTCATTTTTACATTTTTACATTTCTTTAATTTAAAAAAAAATGAAATTTGAATTAAATTTTATATAACATTATCTTACAGCTATTAAATTCTTTTCCAAATAACTTATTATTTTTTTTAATTCTGCCCATAGACTTCTAGCACATAACTTCTTTACCCAAAATGAACTCGGTGAACTTTCATAATGGGCTTTCCTTTACTATTTACACACTAACAATCACAAAAGCTTATACAGACATTTTAATTATATTTAATTTATTCTTGAATTCTCTCACACAAAATAATTTTCATTTTTTAATATAATTATATTTTATAAGCAATTCTTTTATAAAGAAATCTTTCAATTTCCTGTGGCAATTGCTTGAGACTGACCAGTTTTTTATTTCTACCTACTTCAATTGAATTCACATCCTTTGATCCGACACCCGGTGCCCGAAATACCAGGTCTAAGAAGAATATCTAAGAAAACAGAATATATATATATATATATATATATATATATATATATATATATACTACTACTACTACTAC
>NW_012130155.1:299884-303430 GCF_000143395.1 Atta cephalotes | reverse complement strand
ATATATATATATATATATATCTTATTGCCTTATGAATACGTGTATAATTTATACTGATAATCGTGGAGGTTCACATAGATATTTTAATTGTATTGGATTTATTCTTGAGGAATTACAAATATAATTACATAACTTATTGTAATTAATAATTTATTTTTTGAAAAAACATCGTACTTTACGTACAGATAAAAACATAATCTGATTAGATGATTAAGAAAGTAAAATGCTATACATATATTTGTGATTTCATTTTATTTATAAAATCATTCTACAAATGCAAAAATAAAATTCTTATTTCTGTTGTAAATTGCACAGTTTATAGTTTCTTAAATCTGTTACATCTGTTTATGTTTTCCTCTTTGAATAGAGTTCCGAAAAGGTGAAGGAATCTTCCAATTTTCCATCGATTAACATACTATTGTAATATTCTGATTACGAATATAATAATAAAAATTGCCAAGGTCATTTTCAAGATCAAATATTTTAAAAATGATTTTTTTCACATTTTTTCGCGCATTTCGTGTAAAAAGTCATGCACTCCTAAGCAGAGGGGGGAAGGGGGGTGGGAGTTGCTTCGCGTGGAAAGTCGTAAAGAAATTGTACGTCCCATCCATCTTTCTGCACGACAGCACATAGTGACAAGCATGCTACCTGAGTAGTGACGCTTAGCCAGATTGCGCGGCAAACCTGACCTTGTCGGTAATTTTCATGATCATATTTGTATCAGCACACCAAATAGTAGCTAATATAATCGACAATAAAATCAAAAAGTTCACCCTTTCAAAACTCCATTCTCCTCTTTCTTATTTCTCTCATAGTACAGCTTTAAACATAAAATTAGAATGCAGCATACATCAGTACACTTGTCTGTAGAATAGACTGTAAACTAACATAATTTTTATATATTGTTTTATATATATATATATATATATATATACACATACATACAGTGTTGCGTTATTATATCAAATATATTATATTCAAACCGCATTGAGATTGAAGAAATTCATGTATTTACAGAAAAATTCTAAAAAACTTTGTGTTACATCTTTATGTCTTGAAGAACAATTAAAATATGCATACAAATCAATAAATAAATATTTTACATCGAAGTGAAAAAATTTTAGAAATCCTTATATACATTAATCTATATTTTGTACAACTCTTGTAAAAAAATAATGGGTTTCTATAGAGTTTTGATTATTGTGTCCGTTTTAAGGTTTTTTTGTCAGATGCTCATTTTTTGTTTATCTTACGAAAATGTTAATTATTGCAAAATTGCAAACAGTATTATAAAAATTGTTATATCATTTGATAGAGGACACTTTTAGTTTAAATATATTTAGTTTCTAAAGTTTTATTTTTAGCTTTCATTTACTTTTTTGTACCTCTAGAACGCATATATGTATACAGAGTGCAAAAGAATTCATTCAAAGGACAATTTTTATTTTAAAAAAGTTTTGTTTTTTTGTAAAAAATAAATAATAATTAGTAATTTTATACAACAAATACGTTTTTTGTTCGAATAAAAACAAATAAATTTTGCGTGTGTTCCTTTTAAAAACTAAATTTCGCGACTATATGAATACATTTTGTGCGTTAAAATAATATTATTTTTAATAATAATATCATTTTTTAATTTTCATTTATTTTTAAAATAATATACTTTAATTAATTAAAACACATTTTTTTATACGTACAGTTTTAAGAAATATAGTCTATTATTATATAGTTTATTATTTACGTATAAATTGCTAATTACCCAGCAAAAAATAATCATCAATATGTTTCGAGTGGCTTGCCACTCAATGTGATTGACTCGCGATCTGTAGATCAGAGTTCAATCCCATTTATGCCCATATACGCAATTTTTTGCATTTAAGAAGCCGAAAATGATTCCATTTGGCGATTATAGAGCCTTTGATTACCAGTTCGGATCTGATGTTGAACTGTAGATCTCATATATCAGTTAATCTCCCAAACTGGAGGTTGGACATTAGGCTAATAATCTAATTCCGGAAAAAAATCCATTGTTTTAAAATCTCATTTGAGACTTTTTGCTCCACAATGGAGTTAAAGAAACATACAAAAATACAAAGACATCGAGTCAATGTCGAATTGGTACCGCGATATCATCGTATCGATATCGATTCGATTTCAATTTGATAAGTTATTTCTCGCTGGATAATATTTAAAAATAAGATTTTTTTTTAAACAAGATTTTCTTGAAACATATTTTCCTGTGTGAATATTTTTGTATTCACTGTATATTTCATTTACAATAAAAATCATAACTTTCAAACAAATAGTCTAATCGACTGCTATCTTGGCTTATTTTAAAAGGAAGGTTCAAACTACATGTAAAAAAAAATCGCACACTTTGAAATTGTACTCTGTTTTTAATAAAATATATAATTTTATATGAATTTTATCGACCACGGCGGTTTTTCTTACCCCTCACGCGTCGCAACCATCCCTTACAAACTCCCACCGATCATACAGTTCATTTTACTCGTTTGAAAACTGAGAGCCCTGCTTGTAATATACGATCTGGGATGTATTCCTCTTCGATTCAAAATTTTGATATTCGATTCATAATTTGTAGTAAAAAACATTATTTAAAAATTAACACAATGTCATGACTTATTTTGAGCTATAATTAAATTAACTTTAAATTAATATAATTAACAAACGTTTCGATTTACAAAGCCTTCTTCAGCTAGATATAATAACGCAGAGATATAATCTTAAATTAATGAACAAAGAATAACGGATACAATGAAAATTTGAAAACCATCAATGATGAAATGTCAAAATATAAAAACATATAAAAAAATTCGAACGTCAATAAATATTCCGCCAGATAACAATAAATTAGGAACATTTGAATATTTCAGTCAACAATAGATAATTATGTTCATCGATAAAATAGATTTGTCAAATTCCTCGATTGAGATCAAGAATTCAGTTTGTCACAGACTTGTATCAAATAATTTGAGAATTCTTTAATTATGAGTATTTTATGATATTTTATAGAACAAATAGATTTATGAAGATAATATATTATTAGTATGAATAAGAGGTACAGAATCAAATAATAACTTACTATAATTTATAAAATACTGTAATCTAAACTCTCAATCAAAGGTTAAGTACAATAAAGATAATGACTGTTGCTAGTTTGAAAATTAACTGATGTGAAGTGTAGGTCAAATAAAAGTAAGTCAATAAAATCGAATGTAAAAACAAGTCTGTTAAAAACTGTGACTATTTATGTTCTCATTAAGTATATTAAAATAAGAGTTATCCGATAACTCAGTATCTTTAAATTTAAACCGTTTTTTTGTTCTTTAATATGTAACATTTCAGAAATATTTCTTTTACGATAATTCTTTTCAAAATCAAGAATACTAATTTTTCCCAATCAAAGTCATGATTAGTTTCTGTGGTACGTTTCGAGATTACTGAGTAAATCATTCCTAAAGAATAACTGTTATCTTTCAAATTCTCTATTATAAATTCTATGTTCTTATTATAGAATTTGAC
>NW_012130155.1:289959-292991 GCF_000143395.1 Atta cephalotes | reverse complement strand
ATTATACTGTATAATTATGGTTATTATTGTTTAAGATGTTTAATAATAAATATTTAATAATAAATATGACTAGGCAAAGTAACTACAAATTATATAATTAAATTATAGCAATCATTTTTATATATTGTAATAATAATTATAATTTGTGAAATAATTTTCAATGTATATATATATATATATATACTCATATTTGTTGATAGAATTTATACATAGTTATTATTAATAATATTATAGCAGTAATAACCATAATTATGATAATGTGTATTATAATCACAAATGATACAAATTATAATCACAAATACCAAAAACTTTTGCTCTCAATGTACTTATTTGATTTAAAGGAACTTGAGTACGGGAATGATTAGATCTTGCGCATGCGACGACAATTCGAGTATCTTATTTGCATTACTAAATCTGAACTTATTTGCATTGCAACCGATTACAGATGTGTGCATATACATATGCGTGCGCATATAATGTCATAGATTATAACTGAATGGTACGAGCGCTAACTACGCGACAGGTTGTATTCGGCATCTAATCTCATAGCTCATAGTTGCCTAATCTCGCTGTTGTCGCTACCGGTAAACGCAAACTGCAATAAAACTTATCCCGTTGCAGCTACATGGCCATAATGGTCGTTACGCTCTCGGTGTATCAAACTTCCTAAAGCAATGCAGCGTGATCGCATAAGCGCGATTATTTCTCCAGAAAATAGCGAAGCTTTCATCGCTCCTATAAAGATGTTTATTGCCGAATATAGAGGAGAAAAGGAAGGGAATAGGAAGTCTTTTACGAGAGGAACCTCTTATGCTGTTATCGACTTTCCTGTAATTCGTATGGTTGAGATAATAAAATTTTATTTATGTGCACAACAAATGCGTGGACAAAAATGTACGAGAGCGAGATCGCGTGGGTGCATATGATCGAAAAACAAAAGCTTGTAGGTTGCGTGACAGCCGTAAAGCGCGTGTGAGCTGTGTAATATTCCTTATCAGACATTTATCGCGAATATTTATGTCACTTAACAATCCAAAAGCAGCTCGTGTTTTTACACAGGAGATCAAATCACACGTCCAACGTCCGGACGGAAACTTTTTATTCGCGCGGTGTCGACGAAATTTATTTTGCCCCGACGTCGGCGCTGACATTTGTATTTATATATCATCGCGCTCTTTTGGCGATGCAATAACGACCCGTAAAAATAACGGTAGCGGAACGAAATTCGCGAATGGTTGCGTTAAACATCCTTGACAGAAAACGTGCTCGATTGGAAATTCCATAGCCATTAATGGCTTAAAAGAACCGTATGTTTCTATCTCGTTCGACGCAATAATGGCTAGCGTTACAAGCCGCCCCGTATCGTATACCGAGTCTAACGAGTTTACTATGGAATACCTGCTACAATTTACGAAAGTTTTTCCCGCCGGGTAAACTGTAACGACGCACTGCGATGCTCGTGAATTTATCGAGCACCTGTTCTCTGACTGGAACTTGTAGCTCGTCTTCCAAACTCGCTATAAATTTCTTTACAGTTAGTATACGCGTCACAGATCACGTCGTCTGACTCTGATCATGCGCCACTACGTGTCTCCGCGTAAAGAAATACGCTTGTTGTTTCTCCCTTATCCTTGCGAAGTCCCTTTAAATCTATCAACTGGCAGATCTACTGAAAATTCTAAACACGGACGCTTCCTACGCCAGAAGGATGAAGGTCCCTTGTATACCGGCATTATTGGTGAGGCGTTCATGTGTTTCAGCACGTAGGATGCTCAGCCCTTGGAATGCTATCTCATCGAGAACCTGTAGATTCGTCGACGTTTCCAAGTAATTGCGTGCAAGCACTAACAAGCGATGCGCTCCGTAAGCGATACGGTCAACGAGAAATGCAGCTGCGTACGTAAAGTCGACATTGAAGTCTATCGAACATGAACAGTCTGGAAACGAAAGGAAATAAGAAACAAAAAATATTATTGCGGTAATAAGAATATTGCGCATTTCTAGAAAGTTGTCTTTGGCTTATAATTAGAAAGCATGAGATAGCTTGAATTAGAGTTTCTATAATAAGAGTTAAGATAAAACTGTCATGTACAGAATTAATTTTCTTATAACGGTGATTTATAGCATTCACTTTAAAATTAAATTCAGTATAAATTTAGAATAAATTCGAGATATATTCAAGATCTATGCAGACTAGTTACTAGTTAAGAACAGACTAATTAAGAACTAAAAATGAACATGTAGCATTGAATACTGAAATTATATAAGTTAAAAGTGAATTTAGAGAGACGCTATTAGCGCTATTTGTGTCATTTTAGCTTAATAATTTATTAGACTTAAAACAAGATTGGCACAAACAACATTAATATTAACATCTAATCTAATTATCAGAAAGATTACGATATCAGAAATTATCAGAAAGATGTCGATATTCATCAATGTATATTGATAGAGTAGATATCAATAGATTTTACATTTACAAGTCATTTTTGAGCAAAAAAGCAATAAAAGAATTGTTTTTTTAATGATAAAACGATGCCGTCTTTAAAAAAATTAATGTTAATATTGATTTTATTATATTTAAGTTGGATATTACTGATATTAGTATTTAGTCTTATATTTTCTATATTATATACTAAAAGAATCGCCGAGTACGGATTAAAAATTTGTGAAAGCTTTTAACGAAACTAATCGACTTTTGTGCTTACATTAAATATTTTCTAATCATACATATATTCGGTTATTGCGTTATTATTGGCCAAATAGAATTCAACGAAGAGTATCAGGTGTTATTATAAGCGTATAATGGCACTGTCTCGATTATAATATTAATGTATATGTATACATATATAATGCCTTTGTGCCTAATTATTCTTCTATTTTTAAATATTATATTTAAAATTGGCGTTTATCTTAGCTATGGCGAATTTAGATAATCAAAACTCGTTAAAAATCGTTATTTGTTTAACTTTCGTTATAGAAACTCTCTTTCTCTCTCTTTCTCTCTCTCTCTCTCTCTCTCTCTCTCTCTC
>NW_012130155.1:286549-289939 GCF_000143395.1 Atta cephalotes | reverse complement strand
TTAATTACTTATATATATATATATATATATATATATATATATACCATACATTATATAAAAAGTTGCTAATTTTGATAATTTCTCTCATTTCTCTATCAACGCAATATATGTGTGTATGTGTATGCTAAAAATAAAATATTTCTCTCTTTAAAACGTAAATGTTTTATCTATCTATTTAGAAAGGAATTAAGTGCTTCATTAAAATTTCAATCACACTGTGATCACCGCTACATCTCACGTAAATAAAAAGAAAGAGTATCGCGAAGGAATTACGAGCGCAGAAAGAAAAACGAAACAGGTACATGGATCATAATGCACACGTGGATGGCGCATAAAACAAGAAGTCTGATAGCGCGGAAAGCGGTGCATTGTTTACGAACGACATTAATGTCAGCGTAGCAACTAAAATAATTAAGATACAAGCTCACAATTATTCCTTTCTCCTCTCCACTGTCACATTTAGAAGTAGAATCAGCGCATTTCTCAGCTTAATCCGTACCAACCGGGAAAATTGTCTGCTACGATTTCGATAAAGCATCTCGTCAATTATGCGACCCTTTTGTCGCGTTATCATAGCGAAGAATCTCACGCCATTGCACTGTGCTAGAACACAGGCCGTTTCAAATGGATCTGTTTGTTAGACGTTTGTTAGGGTCACCATAGTTGAACGTGTCAGATATTTATCGGAGAGCACAAAGCATGAAAGCGCGCGCGCTCTGTGAAAGGGAACGAGAACTGGAGCAGTTAGAGTTTCTCTCGCGACATATTTTTCCGCTGTCCTTTCATTAAAGAGGTACACAAAAAAACCAGAGGTATAAAAAAATACAGTGATAGGGCAAATGAAGTCCCTGGATTTGAAGCCTCGTTAAAACGTCTCTGGCCGGTGGCACCACGCCAGCTCTATTGTCCATGATGGATGGTTTTCATACTTCCTTCTCGTACTCTTTTAATAACGACAGGGGGACAGAGCGCACAGCTAAATTACATATATTAAAAGTCGGTGCAAACGCATAACTTGTTTTCCACTGCACAGCATCCCACATCCATCCGCCATGTAACCGCGAATATATCGTTGTAGTTATTTTAACAAAGAGACGTATGCATTTTGCCGTGTGCATAATAGTTGAATTAATTTATTGCGCGATCTACTCTTTAATAAATGATCAGGTTTATGGATTAAACATATTAAGAATTTTAAGCACAATCATACATGTGAATACATCAAATACGATAAAGAATACGATAAAGGAAGCCAAGATCGGTCAAATTTTAGATGTTACAAATAATACATTATATATTCTTTTATTAAATCAATTTATTCCAGATATAATTGCGAGCCGATAATAATATAAAAATATAATAAACTCGGTTTCAACACAATCATTCTGAAACGCTAATCCCCCTAAATTAAATTAGAAAGAAAGAAAAAAAAAAGTAAGAAATTTATCGCGAAAAATATTACCTCGGCCAGGATTCGAGGTCCCTGGGACCTCTCAACTTTCCGAAGAGTCTTAGCCAGCTCATTGAGGCTTCAGAAATATTTCGGAATATGATATATATTTCTGAAATAAATTATTTGTACATGGCCATACAATACGTTCTCTCTATACATATCAGTTATTTGCGAAGAATATTTCCGAAGCCTTTGAGTTGGCTAAGACACTCTTCCC
The DNA here is from genome assembly GCF_000143395.1 of Atta cephalotes. Lineage (NCBI taxonomy): Eukaryota > Metazoa > Arthropoda > Insecta > Hymenoptera > Formicidae > Atta > Atta cephalotes. The sequence goes on along the minus strand of NW_012130155.1, from coordinate 288,269 downwards.
GAAAAGCTGAGAGGTCTTAGATTCGAATTCTGGCTAAGATAATATTTTTCGCAATAAATTTCTTGTTTTCTTTCTTTCTTTCTTTCTAATTTAATAAATAGGAAGGATTATTAGCGTTTCAGAATGATTATATTGAAACCGAATGTTATCAGCTCGCAATTATATCTGAAATAAATTGATTTAATAAAAGAAATATATAATATATTATTTGTAATATTCAAAATTTGACCGATCTTGACTTTCTTTATAGCATTTTATGGATTAAAATGTCAAAAAAAGATCTTTCTTGATTGACGCTTACGCTTTTTCATCAACGGCGAACGATACTTTTTATTCAATTTTCGCAGACTAGTCAAAGATGTACCGCCTACGTGATACTTGCTATGATTAAACGTGCTTGATGAAGTCGCATATGAGATCGCTACAAAGCCAAAGACCGCGGGAAAGGGCGATCGAGTGCATGAGAATCAGTAGATGCACGTAGGAAGTGAAGTGGGGCGAGAGCGAAGACGATGGAAAATCGACGATAGCAGGATGAGGGGATAAATTGAGGCGAGGGGGGGAATGAGTACCGCTTTAAGAGCTTTTAAGCCCGGCGTTAAGCTGGGATTTATTTCTGACCTGTTTACACCGGGGAAACAATTGACCCGTGGCGAGCGATACCTAGGCTGGTCTCAAGTGTCTACTCCAAGCAAACCAGACGCGACTCATTCTATCTGACTAACGATCCCGGCATAGCGAACCACTCGCGAAAGAAACAGTTTATTCCCGTTAAATGGACCCACTCGATGTCATTTTGGTTAAAGTACGACGGACGAATCGATATTCGTTTCACGACCTTAATTATCGATGAACCAGGTAGACGATAATTTGAACGTACATGATCGTGATGTTAAAAAACGTTGCGAAACTCTGATATAAATTAATCTCCGCAAAATACGGAATCATTCATAATCTCTTTTATTATGTCTTATTTCAAATCTGTCAGATTCATATTTATTGAACATAAAATTTTTCAAATTTCTAATGAAATAAATTACATTACATTGTTAAAATCATAATGTCAAATTATACCTAATTTGAATTGTTTCTGAACATTTTTATGTCACCACTGCTTCTGCTCAATATATCATTAATTAAAACAATGGAGTTAAATTTAACTTTAAGAAATGTATTAAATTTGGCTCCAATTTAGTGTATACTAAGTGCATACATTAATTATATATATTGTTCATTTTAAAACTAAGTAATTCAACTATAAAAATGGATTAATTTACATTTGACACACATGAAAATTAAAAATAATAAAACGTTATTATGAGATTCAATTACCATTGCTATTTCAGTATTTAATAGTACTTAATGTGTACCATTGTATATACACATATATATATTTTCTTCTTTATTTAATTGATTTATTCGTATATATATGTATATGTATGTATATATGTATGAATAAATCAAATAAATAAAGAAGCATCAAATACGATTGAAACTAAATCCAGGGCCTAATAACATCTCTATGTAAATTTTTAAATTTTCAATTGTGTAATGTTTCAAGATTTCCTTTTAGCATCATTTATTAAATTAACGATCAATTTAATTTATGATATATTTCCAACTTTAATTTGCGATTGCTTTTCAAATCCGACAGTAATCAATGTGCAATTTATATAACTATTAAAACATGTATTTAAAACTTTATACATAAATATTGTTA
>NW_012130155.1:265575-283016 GCF_000143395.1 Atta cephalotes | reverse complement strand
TAACTACTCTTCTTCTCTCTTCTTCTCTCTCTCTCTCTCTCTCTCTCTCTCCTCCCCCTCCCTCTCTCTCTCTCTCTCTCTCACTAAACGATCGAATTGAAGAGAGATACTGATATGTTCAATTATTTCAAACGGAGCACAGGTGTTAAGTTCAGGGAATGCGCAGTCTATGCTCATTATGTCCACAGGTAACGATCATTACCGAAGTGAGAAGGAACCGCGAATTAATTAACGCACGACATTTCGTAGTAGAGGTGGCCGAGTCTGTGGTTAGATAAACTCTAATTTAAGTGGACGGTCGAAATGTGGATTTCGGAAGGGATCTTTGCATAAAAGGCAGTTAAAACCAAGTGGCTAGCCTCTGCTATCTATTCAGCCAAACCCTTCTCCCATTTTCGTCTTCTGAGCGACTTTATTCAAGATCTCAGCGAAGATTCGTGACGCAACATTCGTAAAAGGGGTAAGAAGTGGCGGAAACGTATGCCTCCTTTCGCTCGACGAACCCAAATGGAAAGAAGCCACGCTACGAAGAACGAATAAGGGTGGGACGTAACAGCGGCGGACGGAAGGCACGCAGAAAAGAGTAGAAAAAGTCCAAAAGTACTCGACGTCGGTAGCGGAGTTTGCGTAAAGGGGTTTAGGTAAATTGAAAATGGAATTAAATTCCCTGGGCACTGCTCCAGAGAGGATACACACGGTATGCCCGAGAGAGGAAAGATGTACTCGTTGTTTCTTTTTTCTTCTTCTCTTTTTTGCTCTTTCTTTTTTTTACTCCTTTTCTTTTTTGCCACCTACCCTGTCATCCACTCACGCCTTCTTCACTCTCTCGTTACGCCTCCGTGTCGTTTCTGTCCGTTCCATCTTTTGGAAGTCATCCACGAACGCGCGATGCGAGTAAGGTACACAACGAGCTCACCCGGTGTAAATGGGCGTACGACGGGCGAAGTGCCGTGTTCTTCCTCTGGTAAATATGCTCGCATAAATATACGTATGTGCTTTCAGCGACGAAATATGCATGAAACTTACGGCGACGCAAAGATAGAACTGCGTGTGAAGGGAAAATATTGAAGAAATCGACATAACATGTCGCACCGTTGCAGTCGCTTGAACGGCGTTAAATCGCGATACCCGCCGACAGAAGAAAATTGCATTGTCGTGTTTACCTGACATAAAACTAAAATTAAGTATATATGCTCGATGTGACATTTTCGAATTACGTAAAATTCATGTTCTCAATGATAAATCATTCTAAAAATCATAAGTGGCCAACACCTTGAATTAACTTAGTGTTGCATGATTTTCCTGCGTTCCGCTTAAACATTCATCTAGTAATAAACTCTTGACTTAAAATGCCAGCATTAAGAAAATCGATGATAGTAGATCCAACATCACGATTAAGCTATAGTCCTTGTTATATTATGCAAGATATCGATCCGCTAAAACCCGTTGAGCAACGATCAATCAAATGGATACGAACCTGACTTACAGCTATAGAAGATACAACACGTTTCCCGTGGCAAATCCTCTAGCAATGTTGAACCCAAGTCCATAATTGAATGCCATATACAGTGACAAGAGATTTCACAGTGAATATTTGAACAGACAATGTGTTTCGCACTTCGCATAGATAGCATAATCTTTTTTCTATGATATTTCAAAATGATATTTCATTCTACTTTTTTTCTTTTGTAGAAACCACAGATATAATAAGAATGGTCTGTACATTCCTATGAAGTTATCACTATCATTTTGGAATAGAAAAAGAACAATTTTGCTGAAATATTAAAAAATTTGAGTAGATACACACATTTGAAAATAATTTTGTTAGACAAAATAATTATGTAAAAATCTGAAATACTCTGTTATCAAAGAAATGGTTATTTAACTCCTTAAGTTAAATAATATTTTGTTATATTTAACTTCCATTTATGTCAAAATATAAATCAATTCATTTAATTTCCATCGTTAGTTTCAAAGTAAACATCAATCATATTAACATGCCCAACGAATAATAAACTAAATTCGTGTTAAATTTGATACATTTTCTTGAGTTAAATTCTATTGTTTTAGCCAAATTAATACAATATTAGCAGGAGTGACAATCTATACTATTTATAGAAATAATTAAAAAAAATAATTCAAATTAAGGATAACTTGACATTATAAATTTAACAATGTAATATATACATACATATAAATTTAACAATGTAAACAATACTGTAAAAAGTCTGACATTCTCTAGCAATATTTTAAACATTGTATATAATTATTTCAATGATCGATCAACAAAATTACTTTTAGATCTACAGATAGTTAAATTTTTAGAAAAAATGATTTTTATTTTGCTGAAATATTTAAAAATTTAGCTAGATATCAAACTAAAAATAATTTCATTAGTCCATCAAAATATGTGTAGAAAACTCAAGTATGATGAGTAATGTTGATATTCTAACAATCAACTTGAGTTTCTTACATAATTATTTTGATTTTTAGTCTAATAAAATTTCTTTTCAAATCTATATCTAGCTAAATTTTTAAATTTTTAAATTATATCTTATATAATCTATAATATAACAATTTTTATAAAAATATATTTTTAGATTATTTTTAAATTACTTCAGCAAATCCTTCCTGATGTGAAAGTTTTTCCTGTGAAAGAGTGAGACAGATTGAATCCCCCCCTCTCTCTCCCCCTCCTCTCCTCTCCCTCTTCCTCTCAAAGAGACATATAAATTTAATTCTTTCTAACAGAGCAAATGTTAAGATCAGGAAATGAATACACTGTCCATACACTGTTAAATTCATAAGGTGAAATTATATTTTCAATTTGAGTTCAATCATTTCTAGAGATTACCATTATTCCTACATAATATGTATTATTAATTTAACTAAAACAGTCGAGTTAAATCAAACTCGAGGGAATATTAAATAGCTTTAAACTTAGTTTATTATTTATTAGTGCATATGTTCATATGGACGTTGTTTACTTCAAACCTAACCACAGAAATGGAGTGATTTACATTTTGGCACATATAGAGATTAAAAATAACACAATGTTATTTACCATAAGGAATTTACTGAAGGAATTGAGTTACTACTATTCTTTTGATTGGTATCTAATAATTGGTATCACAACACCTGTTATGCACCTATTATGTCTCTGGTGTGAACGAAACGTGGCATGATTATTTAAATGAGAGAACTTAAAAATTTATTCGTATTGTTGAGTATAGATAAAGACAGGAAGTGAGAAACAAACACACAACGGGTACTTCGTACCCGACAACTCGATAACGCGATTATTCAATAGGACTATGTAAATTTCGTTAATTGCCGCCTCTTCTCGAGAATTTCGGAAGGTAGTGACAGCCTGACTTCTCTCTGAGAAATTCCTGCTAATTCCGTAGGGACACAAAGCGCTTAAAATTAGTACGAAATGCAGCATGAATAATAATATTACGTGAATAAGAAGACACCTTCGTTAAAGCAACATCACAACTAATAATGGCTTCATGTTTCATCACATTTTAATACTATTCTTACAATAATTGGATGACGAAGGAAGGCAAAGAATTCTTATTCAAAGTGCCAAGATAAATTTTTCCGATAAAATGAAACTGAAAGACATACATGAGTATTGACACACCACTCTGACTGCGTTTATATTATGTCATGGTATATTACAAACATAATTAATCGAGAACCGCTCACAAAATGAGACAAAATAAAAGTAAAATGAATGTGTCACATGTTAATCAATGTCATCATTAACCATCAAAACGCATTAACGCGATTACATACAGTGTAATTTAACCGCGTCGTAATTCGTTTATAGAAATTGGATAACGTGCAAACACGGAGCAAAACTTGTTCGGATTGGATTTTGTATTCCTCATTAAACAACTTGATCGACTATTTATGCAGCAGCCATGCGAATGTTTTAAAATGTAGAGATCACATTATTACTTCGAAAAATGCATTGCGTAAGTAAAAAATTAATCGCGCAGATCGATGAGATTATTAGTAGCCATAATAATCCCATGTTTTATTCATTCTTAACGTGCTAATTTTGTTAGCAAGTTAGTTAATCAATGTAATAATTCCAATTTGATTCAATCAATTTCCAGGATTAATTATACTATAGTTTATAATTTTTGAATAATTTTTAATGTAAGAAAAAATCTGCTATCAGAAAAAATATTTTCTATCAAAATATTTTAAGATATTTTATAATATGTCATTTTTAAAATATAATATGTCAATTTTTAAGATAACGTATAATACTTTAAGTACAACAAGTAAAGCAAGGTGAATATTTCTAGATTTGATAATATTGATAATTGAAAAATGTTATTAGAAGTACTGAATAAAAATATGCTAAGCGTATCAATGATATGCATATGTGAAAATGTGAAATTGATGCAAAATATAAAAAACATATAGAAACAAAAGTTACACACATCGCTTTTCTGATTTATTTTTTAATTTAAATAAAACTTCACCATATTGGAAAAAATTGTCTTTTTATAAAGAATATAAAATAATTAAAATATATAAGGATTTTCAAATATATAATAATCAAAATCTAGAGAGAGAGACTATAAAAATCAAAACGCAATTAGTGGTACGCAAATCATTTACAACAAAGTGTCTTTAATAAAACCTCATGAGTGCAATATATATGGTACCATAATCACAAACGTTTCGGGCTCACTTTGATGATGGCTCAAAGCAGAGCTGAAACGTTCGTAATCACGGTATCACACATTGTACTCATGAGATTTTATCAAAGACACTTCATTTTAATGGTTTGCACACTACTAACTGCGTTTTGACTCTTAAAAAACTTATTTCTAGAATTTGATTATTATTTTATATTTAAGAATCCTTAGATTTTGATCACTTTTTTTTAATCTCAAGCTTTTTTTTCTTATATAGAATTTAATGGAAATATTTTAATAGTAGACTTAAAATACCACGTAGCGTTAAAAATGACCAAAAACAGTTTCCATGTTCTTGGACAAAATCTTGTAAATAATATTATTAAATGATTAAAGGCCGATTCCATCTTTAGATAAACTGTGTGTAATTTATCTATTGGATAAACAAAATAGTAAGAGAGTAAGAACATAAAAGAGTAAAAGAATAAGAAGCTGAAGTTTATCGAAAGGTGGAATAATTCAACTTAAAAGGAGAATATGTAAAAACAGAATTCGTGTCACTTTAATCACTCATAGTGTCAAAATTGGGAAAAAAACATAAAAGATATCTGCGATATTATCAGAAATCATTTTGTATGAAAAAAGATATTGCTAATTACTTTGGAGTCTTGCCAAACGTTCAGCTATGAAGAATATTTTCTATCACATATGTTTTCTGTTACATATATTTGTTATAGAATCACAACGTTTAAATAAGGACACTGTCATAATTAATAAATTAATTAAATTGGCTTAAATTCAACTAAATTACATATATCATACATAATATATATAAATAACTAACAGAAAAGAAAAATTAATCTAGTCATGTTAAAAATTGATATATTACATATATGTATATATTAAAATTCAATTTAAACTAAATTTCCAAAAAATCTATTATTTTGGATAATAATATTTATCCAAATAAATATATAAAAGCCAGTTCTAGTAAAAGATAAATATAAAATGATGTAATGGAAAAAAAATATTGCATATTGTCTTTTATAACTGTATAAATTCATATAGTTAATTTGCATATTACTGGTGCATGTGTACCGTCAGTGCATAAATTAACTAATGTTACGCAAGTTGTTTTTCGCATATCTATCGGATGTTCATTGCAATATGCAGTATATCGCATTACGTATGTCGTTACGTTGAATTAAATCCATTACGCATGCTTAATTATTTTATTAGCAGGCGGTCATAGTAAATGAGATTTGCGAGAGATACTTTCCTGTATATCGTTGAGCGTTCTGTTAGCAGAAAATATACAAAAACAAATTTCTTTTATTTAAAAAGAAGAATCATAATATTTTGTCGCAAACATTATGAATATTTATTTCGAGTTTTATTAGCGGTTCGTTGCACTGCAAATGATCTGCCAACGTGAAAATACGTTGCCACATGATGCAGAGTAAGAAAAACAGGTCCATGTTACTGCCAAAGACTACTCATAAAAATGCAAAAGAGGATGCATAACAGTTCCAATAAACACCCCCTTTAATGAGAAGTGGGTCTAACTTTAGGAAAGTGCCTTTTCGCTCTTAATCGTACTTTGTGGGAAAGTTTTATAAAATTATGGAAAAGTTTGCTCGTAATTATCACCTAGAGACTATACCGTCGTCACTAGCAATCCAATAAATTTATAACCTCTTTAACTAAGTCACAAATCTTTTAAAATTAAGTATTATCGATAAACGAAACATCGCGTAGAAATGCGAGTGTATAGAACTTAATTACCTAAAAAAAAAGTTCTATTGCAAACAAATATTGGGTTAGAATAAAAGATCGTAGCGCTACTTCATTTGTATCACGTATCATATATACATATTTTGTGATTTGTATCATGTATATTTTTAAAAAATTTTGGTATTTATATATATCGATAGAACAAAATTTTAGCTTTAAGAATCTGCTGTTTTGTAAATTACAATACCGTGATTTTTAATCATTAAGAGTTATGAGCAATTAAAATCAAAATACTCGTTTTATTTAATCCGATAATAATAACTAAATAATAAAAAATGTATTATATCAATATTTAAAAAAACAATTTCTTAGGGAAAACTTTAAAGTTTTTATATCAGAAAGTTGAAAATTTTTGCAAGTTTTCTTTAACACGTGATAGGTTTATGAAATGAGAAGAAAATTTCCCATTTTGTCTGGCTCGTAGTATACTATGTATAAAGATTATCTTACAAAAACTCAAGACGTAGCAATCTTTCGAAAATAGAAATTGTAATTTTAAGAAAATTTTAAGCAAATTTCATTCATTGTTAACAAAGTTACAGTTGCTTGAATTTTAAAGTTCGTAACGCTACGAATTTTTTTTTCAACAATACAATAAAGTATAAAAACAAGAAAGAGAAACATTCATAAAATCACAACTGGAAATTTATATCTTTCTTTTATCACCTTACTTTTAGCTGGAAATCAGTAAATTTAGCGCGTCAGATTTATTTTCATTTTTCATGAAAAATCTTCTTATATTTGAACATAATATGGATCAACGTGGAAAATAGGAACAACTTAAAAGTTACATCACGCAGATGAAAACTAACAGGAAAAACTTCGTGAAACACGCAGTATTTATTTATAACATATTCTGAATACAGTCACCTCTGTTTTGCTGCACAGCCGCAGTGTTTTCGCACGATGCATATACAATCCACTCTATGAAGCAGCCATGAAGAAGTCATCCCGTAAGTTTCATAAAAGTTTACGGTACATACGAACTTTTGATCAGAGAATCGATACATGCATATCTTCTTTATTTTGTTATTGTTTAATGTTGAAGGCAAACGATTATTAAAATTCAATTACAAATTTTATTTTATCATTCGTTTTCATGTAATTCATTTCATAATATTTCATATTATCATAATAATTGGAACAAAAGTTCGTGGCGTCACTTCAAAATTCAAACAGCTTTATATTAAAAATGAATAAAATTTAAATTTATTCCAAATTTATTTTAAAACTTAAAATCTCTGTATTATCTCTATCTTATTTTAAAAGATTACTTTTGAGTTTCTGTGAGTCTGATAATATTTACATATAGAAAGCTAGATAAAATGAAAAATTTTCTTCTCATTTCGTGGGCCTGTGTTAAAAAAAAACTTGTAAAAATTTTTGATTTTCTGACGTGAAAGCTTTAAATTCCTTACAAAAATTCCCTATAAAATCTTTTATTTAAATGTTTCTATACACGAATTTTTTCTTAGAGCCATAACTCTCAACGACAAAAATCTTATAATTTTCTCTTAAAATTTACCTTGTAAAATTACTCTTAAAAATATGGTAGTCGTGGGACATCGTATTTTGAGGAATTTTTAATGTAATTCTCTCTCATTTACTTATAAAACTACAATAAAGTATAAAAAAGTATAAAATAAGTTTGATTAATTTTACTGAAGTGCATGGTAAAAACCTTAAAATATTGCATACAGTATCACAACTATCATATTTTTAGGGTAAATTTTAAGAGAAAATTCTTATAAGATTTTTTGTCGTTGAGTTATGGCGAATAAAAATAAATGAACATTTTAACTTTGCTCGAATCTGTTAAAAACTATTTGTTGCTAAATTTTTTTTAAAAAGGAGACATGATACGAATAAAGCAGCGTTACAAACTTTTTTTCAAAGTCAATATTTTATATGATAATATTATTCATGTTATATGTAGAAGAGATTACGCATATTACATTTTTATTCAAATAACCTATAATATTTTTCAAGATGTTAATGAATGAAAAATATCTAACTCCGCTATAGATACGAATATTATTCACTTATACTACTTATTCTTTAAATTTTTCAAGTATTGTGCAGAAGGCCGAGTAATAATATCGACATTCCGGCGGCGTTATTTCGGAAAGAGAATAACAAAAAGCCATGACCGGAATAGAATTTTGAAATATGGGGCCTATTTTATCGCGGACACTGATATAAAAAAAGAAACACTACAGTGTCCTCTTGTTGCCATGAAATATTTGCCGCCGTGGGTTCAACGTGTACGGCCGATAAAACAAAAATCCGATTAAATGCTTTGTTTTCGTCACGCTTTTTTCCGCGCTACGACGCCCGTGTCCTAATTGATTTGCCGAGTAATGGATCAGCCCGCACGTATAACTATTACGAACATCGGGGCGTCGATCAATGACACATACCATTGTGTACAATGTGTAATACATTTCTCTTTATATTCATCAATGTCTTTAATAACGTATTAACTCGAAATCCATTATTATTAAGCTAACAAAAGAAACGTTCGATTTCGAATTTTATCACTCTCTTCTAAAGATAAAGATAGTTAAATCCATAAAGCTTAATGATCCAATATTTCTACAAACATTTTTGATATTATTAGAATATTATGAAACTATAAACTATGAGTGACGTTAAATTATTAAAAGTAATATCAAATATTAATACTAATATAATATTAATATATATTAATACCAATTAGTTAATATTAATTAATATCAAAAAACGTCAATTGTGATTACATTAATTAATCCTTTTGCAATTCCTTTCCATGAGATTAAATGTATTATTTCTAAATTTATTACGTTAATATCTTATACGGGTCGACTGCAAGCAAATGGTAGTCTTTCTGTCTACAATCATATTTATTCCCGTCATTTACAATCTTTTTCATACAGCTAACCTTTTTTCGCTTTCAAAAAGAATTTAAGGTTAGTTTTTAATATCTCTATTACATAACTAAATAATTTTTTAGCTCAAATATTCAAGCCTTTATTTAATAAAAACTTGAGATTTGAGCAAAAATAAAGTGAAATTTGAGAGCGAGATTTTTATGTTGCCAAAAAAGACTCAAATTGTAGACAGAAATATTGTACTGATAACAATTGATATTTTAACACTCTGTGTAGAATTTAAAAAACTTCCGTAACTGCGTTACATCCAATACTAAATTTCACGTATCGCAACGTATTTCGTTATCGATTTTTCCATTACCACAATAGTTTGATTACATTGAGCTTAGCATCGCGCGTTGATGATGCTCAGAGCGTGCACTCACAGACTTGACCAACTTAGGGAACGCCTAAGGTGAAGAGTAATAGACAGGAGGTCGGCAAGCTATGTACGAGGTACTAGAGACAGTGAAGTGTAACACTATGTGTAGAATATAATAACATTATACTGCTAACTAACTTCACCAGTATACTGCCTTCTATATCAACCTTGCTTCCTCGGACGTTTAACATGTAGCCAGTGAGAGTTTTCGCATCAACAAGTAGATAGAAATATACAAGCCTATAAAGTTAGATGAGATAAGAAACAAATGTAATAAGGAACTAACATATATTCCTGGAATCAAGCGAATCAGAACTCTAAGTTAAAACACTGAAAAAATTTTAATAATAATCAAGTTGAGATATGAATCTTTAATGCAATACATTCAATTAAAATTCGGTTAATATGTATAATTATAATTAATTAAATGCTAATTTTACTTTTCTAAATTATTTTATCTTTCTAATTATTATTTTCGTTTATTCTAATTGTTATTTAACTTTCCTAATTAATATCAAACTTTTATTATTATTTTGTTTAAAAATATTGATTAAATATTTTACTAAACTGATGAAAATATTTCTCAGAATTTTTCAAAATTTTGAATAATTTTATAACATTTAAAAAATTGTTCATATAAAAAAAAATTTTTTTATACAAATTGGAATACTTTTTAAAAGTGCTGAAAAAATCTACATTTTTCTAAATTTCTTTTCTAAATTTCTTCATATATATGAAATATTCCAAGATATTTTGAAATATTCCAAAATATCTTATTCTATGATTTCTTCATTATTAAAAACAATGCGATTATATTCGATACAAAAAAGTCAATTTGTTTAGATTAGATTTCTTAATTTTAATTCTCACCACCCATTGTGCATTGCAAGAAAGGCGTTTTTATGGTATAGTTGACTGAATTTTACTTTTGTCTCATGCTATTTTTCACCAACAAAATTTTATAGAAGAAATTATTCAGATTTTATTAAATAATAACGGTTCTCTTAATTTTATTTTTTCTAGTATACAAACAAGAATTAAATTTCATTATAATAATAATGTCAATCTTAAACAAGTAAATCGAGGCAGAATCAATGATCGATATTTTACTGTGCTGCATGTTAAGATCATCTCTAAATCTTCCATCCCGATCGCTGCTGGTATTAATAAAAAAATAGCTTTTACGATTTCCAACATCGTACAGAAATATATCATTCGAAATAAAGATTTTGGATTGCATGTCTCATCAAGAAGTTGTTTACAAGATTTCTTGCCATTACTGTGACGTTATATATGTGGGACAGACTAAACGACATTTAAAAACTAGAATTAATGAACAATGACATTAAACGGACTCCTCTTTGATAATTTCGAATCACTGCTTGAGCTATGATCACAATTTTAAATGGAACATCAAAATTTTAGATAATAAAATTATCATATAATAAAAGATTGATTTCAGAGATGGTGTATATAAAAAAATAACAGCATGATTTAAATAAGCAGAGCGATATCGAATTTCTTTCTGATTTCTATCTCCCAATTTTATAATTATTATTCCCTTCCTAATCTTAACGCTTCCCCCTTCCTTTCTCTCTATCTCTAACTTCACGTTCTTTCCCCTTCTTTTTTACTTGCTTAACTTGTAGTTGCCTTGTATTCTTATTATTGTTAAAAGAATTTTCTCTTTTTGGTGGCGGTGAACAGTTTTTCTAATTTTTGATATGTATTGTGAATTTGTGTAATTAGGAATATTGTGAATTTATGTAATTGTATATTTTGAACTTCTAGTTTTCAGACTTAAGATGTGACTGTAAATTAATTTGTTAGACTAATTTTTTAATAATATAACAATTTTTAATAATATAATAATTTCAATCTTGGAATAATTAATATCTATCGACCTTTGTAAGTCAAAACGACAATCTAATAATGTGTACAGTTACAATGAGGCATTTTTTAATTGTCATAATTTATCAGCTTTAATTATTGGAAGGATTGACATAATATGTACGGTAAAGATTGAAGATGTTTTAGAATAGTTAAGTACGCATTTATATGTTACGCATTTGTACGTTACTGAAGATGATTCGATAAGGATCAAAACGTTTATAGATTACATGTATTAGATTTTGATGAATTTTAATTGTCAACAACTATTATCCGGTTTGTGACTCATAGCCTTATATTAAAATTTTTTATGATTTCTGATAAATTTTATAAAATTTGCAAAAGTTTAAAGTGTTTTTTCAGAAATTACAGAATACAATCTTAAAAATTTTAGAATATTTCAGAATTCGTGCACACAAAAAACAACTAACAATGAGAAAGAATGTAGACTTTCTCGATATTTCTGAAAAGCGTCCAATTTGTACAAAAAAATTCTGAAAAAAATGTTCACCAAAAGTATATTTAGGTTTAGTAACTATTCTCAAACTTTCTTTTTTTTTAGTGAAGAGTGAAATAATAAATTTAGCATTACAATTATAGTTATTACCTACAATTATAGTTATTTCGCGAAGGTTATAAATAGCATGAAGTTTGATTACTTTATACTATATATACTTCTTCCCTATATCATCTACGGAACACTTGCGAAAACTTGCGAAACTTGTTTTCAGGATATAGCGACCGTAACTTGCAAGATACGATGATACAGTCTTTTCATAATGGTTCACAAACGAGGAAAGCCTGCATGCCATTATAGGATCCAGCGAGCCAGTAATCACGATAGACGACGATGTGATCGAACGTTGTTTATTTGCAGCGCTGCATTTGACACGTTCGGTTTAACGATCTCGCAAAACCGTCTACCAGGGGTAATCAAAGGGTAATAGAATGCACTCAATAAATTGCGCACGCATTCTACACGCTGTCCTAATTCCCGCATTATGCTATGTCGTTTGTGTGTATTTGCCCGCAAAACAAATAAATAATTGTTATATCTTACATGATCTATCCAACGTCTGATTAAAAAAATGTAACATTGAATGAATGAAAGAATGTAATTTTACTTATAAATGTTAACAAAATTTTTAGAAAATTATTTGAATCCTCGTTTAATACTTTCGTAAATTTTTTGGAACTATAAAATTTCATGAAAAAATCAAATATTAAGGATTATGTGTCATAATTCAAAGAATAGAAAATATAAAAATTTCATACATTGTTTTATTATTCTATATATCTATATAAAATTTTTTTATACAATTCTTATTTAAAGTTATTTAAATAAGAATTGTATAAAAAAATTGTATAATTAAAATTTATTTAATTAATTTTTTGTCTATCTTGATTCTTATGTAAAATCACATTTTGTAGTATATAATTACAATTTGATAAGGTCATAACATTATAAATTAAATTAAATTAGTTATATGTACTAATAAAACTCTAATAAATATTCGTGTAAAAGTTCATTTGGAGCTACTTATTCGTTTAAAAGTTATTTATCTAAAATTACAGTAAAATATGGTCACTTCGCTACATAAAGCCATTATAAGCCAAATCATTTATTTTACTTTTTGCAGGGCGTATTTATGACAAAAATTTGTTAGCTGATATTAAGCCAGCAACATATAATACATATTTTCTTGTATTTTAGTATTTTAGTAAATTACTAAAAATCCTGCATTCAGTGTAATGTAATTCTAATAATTTATTATTATAAAATGCAAGCAATTATGCAATGTGCATCGATGACTTTAGCTAATATTGACTTTTTAAAAACAAATTTTTTTTTTTATAAAGTCAGAAATTCAAAAATGTAAGTGGTAACCCCGCAAATACAATAGAGTAAGCCTTAAGAAATTGATCAATCATAGTCGAATGTAAAAAGAATAATGAAGAATCGACTATGATTGGTCAATTCCTAAGGCTACTATTGTGTAAAGGCTTACTATTGTGTTTGCGAGATAAGGGAATTGGTAAGATAATAACCTTACGTTTTCTATTGTGTTTGGCTGATTCGCTTATTGCTTACGTCTTACTATCTTACGTGTACATAAGTGGGCTTTATGTTATAATATTTTTAGCAAATTTTATACAACCAAAACATACTTAAAAGTAACGAAAGCATCTTGCAATTCGCTTACGTTATGTTTATAGATATAATTTTAATTTATAAATGCTATCTTAAATGTCATCAAAATTTTTAGAAAGCTCTGTTTCAATTATCGTCTAATACTTTCACAAATTTCAAAAACATATAAAAAAGACAATGTGTTCTATTAAAGATGACGAAATATTTTTTGTGCAGACCTAATGCGTGAATATCAATTTTCGTTCTGATTTTTATTGTAAAAATTAAATTGTTATTTCATTTATAAAATTGTTTTTCAAAAAAAAAATATCGAAATAATGTTGGTCAAACATTTAAAAATTTTAATTAACAACTTGAAAAAATAAATTTGTTACTTAATCAAATATTTTTTACTAATTATATTTATTATAAAATAATATTATATACAAGGCGTTTTTTTCAATTATTCTAAAATAAAATTCCAGCTAATTTCAATTAATCGGCCTAATTTCTGCTAATGGTATTTGTGACCCGATTTGTATTTAAAGTTTTGTATGTTTTATTCAAAAGCCGCTGCTTGCGTTTAACACAAGCAATGAGCTCGTTCATTATGTCCGGCCCACTATAATCGAGTGTTTTCGAGGATGATTAAATTGTCAATAGTTCACCTGATACCTCGCATTCTTTATTTCAGACTTAATATCGATATCGTTATTTTTCATAGATCGCATTATTATCAAGTTATTATCGTGTAAATTGTGAAGCGTGTGACGTAAACTAACTAATCATAGGAAAAACGAAGCAGGTATAGCAAATAGCGAGACAAAGAGACTATATTGCGCTACGTTTGAGAAAATTTTCAAAATTGTTTTATCGATGAACCGCTGATTGAAAAAAAAAACCGTTCTACGAAACCGACACCATCAAATACTGTCTAAAGCGCTGTTTGAAATTCATGAATGCTGTCATATCTATATCCAATTAGGTCACATACGCCCAGAAGCCGCCGCAATTGTTGACCGTCGCTCGAGAACTTTAATAGAAGCCTTTCAAAATTCACCGGACGTACCATTCTTTATCGAGGCAATTTAGAGTGCCTATGCAGTTTGCATAAACTATCGAATTCTCGTTGACTAAATTACCAGAATGTTAACTAGCTATATTTAAGCACCGTGCTACACATCAAACAGATAATATACATAACGTAACGACGAATTCAGATCAAAGCCGATAATTACAAATTAATATTTAATAATGTATCACCGAAATTACATTGCATCACATTTAAGATCTCACACTATCCTAATATTATGTCGTCTATTGCTTACCTGATGCCACCACGAGTCGTGTCGTAATTTAACGTACGAGATCCGTGTCGCCACGTGACATAGCCAGTGGGTTGCGGTATATTGCTGACTACACACTTCAGCTCTATTGTACTACCTGCTTTGTAGAACTTGTCACCAGCCGTAGCACCATGCTCATCCACAATCTCCACCTTCGGCACTACACAGAAATTTATTAAATCTATTTATTACATCAGAAATTTATTAAATTTACATAAAAAGGATAGTTTTGCTGACGTAGATAAAAATTTAGCTGGATGCAGATCTGAAAGTAATTTTGTTGGATCAAAAATAATTATATAAAGCGCTTAAACTGGTTGCTAGAATGTTAACATTTTTTGCAACACTGCACTAAGAAAAAGATACTTAAAAATTTATTTGTAAAACATATATTTCACTGAAATAAATCTTTACTTAAATAAACGGCGAATTAAAGTTTTAGTCTTAGCAAATAATGTATTTTATTTTTTTATAATTAACAAAATATATTTCACACAGAAATGTGTTTTATTATCGTAATTGAATTAACTAATAAATATCAAAGAAAACGTAATATTTCTATTTCGCAATACATTCTACATTTTTTTCTCAGTGTGTTTATTATGCTTAAGATTTCTACGTAATCATTTTGATGGTTCAAGAAAATTATTTTCAGATCTGCATCCAGCCAAATTTTTAGGTACTTCAGCAAAATCGTTCTTTTCGTTAAATTTCGTATGCACACTTTAGTAGAAAAATGATTGGATTTAAAAACGACATCGGAAACAAATAGGAGAATTTTTAGAAGAATTAGGGAATTTAAAAAATTTTTTTTTATCTTTTTAAATCGGATCTAGTAAAGCTGCTATTTAATAGCGCTTTTCAACTTATTCAGGGAACGCGTTCCAGCGAATTGCTGATTCGATAGTAAATAAATGCTAACGCGCTCATAGATTGAGCGATCTCACTTTTGTAAGTGCTCAACTCGAGATCAAAGTGGCACGGCATCATTGGATGCGCGGGCAAATGAAGCTTCGAGATCGAATGGAAGCAAGCATTAGTTGCGGTTTCTAAGCGAAGTCGCGCTTAATTACTGTCGTAAAGCAACGGGAAATCGTTGCTTTTCCTTTTAGTGTCCGTCGCTCGTGTTTCGATCACGTAGCGATATATACGTCCGATTGAGCTTCGGAAATTTACTTCGTTCAGGGATTTTCGCATTCGCCACGAAACATCTATTTCAAATCGCAAGCAAATAAAAGGGAGAGTAAATACCAGTTTCGTGATAATCGTGAATAATGTCGTGAGCTTATTAAACAGGAATTATCTTCCTCATAACACGTCTTCTCATAACACATCTTTACTCGACAATTTTCATTCAAGTTATAGCTAACATATAATATAGATAATAAGTGTACGATTAATTGTATCAAGTATGGTGTTACAGAGATAAGAGCTTTAGCAAACAAACCGCGGCGTGAGCTATCTATAATCAACTATACGATGGAACAAACAACGAACCGTTTCGATGCAAACAAAGAAAAATAAGGCAGAAAAATTTGAAATTGAAATTGAAAAAGAGGGAAATGTAGAATGGCAAAAATAAACGATTTTTTTAAATTTATTTAATCATCAATGAATTTTTTAATCATATGAAATAATAAGACAAAGTGCTCTCTTATCATATTTTCTCCACGAGAAGCAATCCCAGTTTCTCCCGGAGAAAGAAAGAAAAGGAAAAAGAAGATAATGATACGAAGAATACGGGAAGACGAGGAACAGCAGAGTGACAATTGCCGCAAGGAAAATGAACGAACTATAAATACGAGGCGAACAATCGAGGAAGCCTTTGACCTCGTGACGCCAGCTAATCAAAGCCTTGGCAGACTGATTCCGTATTGCACTCGCTCCTACTGCTCTCGTCCTTCCTGCCGCCGACCAAACAATGCCTGACAACGGCAAACTTTCGAAACGTCCATTTAGGAAAAACTCCATTTGCACCCAAATGAAGGCCACTAACTGATCGTGCGCCCGTGTCTCTTTTCTTCCCTACAATTCAACGCTTCGCTCGCGACCCAATGTCGTCGCTTGCTATTCTGTATCACTCGGACAACACGCTCACGTCGTTATAGTCACCAATGAGCAACAGAGCAACCTCGCCCGCACCCAACCGACGCAGCTGTATGCGTTAACTATCCGCTATTGTGCCCCTCGTCATTACTAACCGCTTTTCTATCCTCCTTTTTCCACCACGAAACTCGGAACGCCCGTTGGGAAACAAAAACCAACCCGTTAGAGCAGACTGAAAAGCAAAGACAAAGAGTACCAACATTTTTTCTCTCTCTCTCTCTT
>NW_012130155.1:263656-265555 GCF_000143395.1 Atta cephalotes | reverse complement strand
CTATTTTTCTTCTCTCTCTCTCTTTCTCTCTCTCTCTTTTTTTTTTAGATAATGGAAACAGGAGCCGTTTGGCTGGCTCGTTCCCGATTTATCCATTTTTGCTTCTTTATTTATCGAGTTACCAGTCCAGTGTCTCCCTTGCGGTCGGTATATTCCGGATACATCCTTTGAGAGGGTGACTTGTAGCGCCGGATACGTCCTTTGAGAGTTGCTTTCTTTCGTGTGACTCGCAGCATCGCTATAATGTTTTCTGCTCTTACTCTACGTTGTTTTTACGCAGAAAGGAATGCTTGCAGAGAAAGGAACTCTCTTCACTGCTTTTAACTCCACATATGCTGTCGACAATAATTCGAGGAGTAGAAAATTCGACCGAATCAAAGGAATACACTATGAGGGACGTTTAGATTATTTAAATTCAATGTATTCTTTAACAGCCGTTGCGCGCAACGATCCTTCGCTCGCAACTTTCCAGGAACGTTACGTCGCTCGGAAATTGCAATAATTATATCACTAGCAGTAAATGCACTTTTGAACTTCAGGCAATATGTATCCAGCATGGAAAAGTTTTGTAATTTAAATTATATATTTGTGACTGCATCAAACTTTGAAACATTAATATAAATTACGGAACTCTTGAAAATAAAAATAAATACGGATTGTACAAATAGAAAAAATTATCATGCATTTACTCGTAGCTACAGAGAACTTTGCTTCCACCGATGCAATTACGATTTCATTTCATACTTTAACACAGAACAGATTTGAATTTGCTCGTAAAATTATGTCCCGAAAAAAAACCAAATTATTTATTTTGTCGACTAATTTTACTCCCCTGAAAACTTTTTGAAATTAATTCGACAATTTATTAAATATTTCTTGATTGAATTTTTAAAAAATATTCGAACTTTATGTAAAGAATTTTTATTAGACCAAGCAAACGAACGTGAATAAACATGAATGGAGTAACTTGCTTCAGTTAACGCGAATGACATCGTAATTTCATGTTTGCGCTTATTTGCTTAATCTGACTCTGACTTAACGTAAATATCGAATGTGTCGTGTGTTTCCTGTCATGTGTACATTAATTAGCTATTCAAAGTCCTTAATGAAGCTCAATACATCTACATATCTATCACCTTCTTACTTGGAGTTTGTGCATAACGGAAGAAATATTAGGAAGAAATATTAGGAACAAGTGGAAATATCAAACATTAGAAATAAAATATTAAGATATTTATGTTTTATATTTCATCTGTATCTATTGTATGTTACGTTTAATCTTTATTTATAATTTTTTTTAATTTATTTATTAGATTTTATATTTTAGAATTTTTTATTTATTTATTATAGAAATAAAGAATTAGGAGAAAAAATTTGTGTGAATAGAAAGATAAACGCACAATGGATACAAATCAGATATAAGACATATTTATATTAAGAAACTTTATTTTAAACCGCATATGTGAGAACACAATTAATACTAGAAATTAAAGGCCTATAAAGTCGAAGCTGGATCTTTTAATGCTTAAAATAATTCAATTTTGAATTACTATATATACTATATATGTACTTGCATATATGTATATCATATTTGAAGACTTTTCGAACTGCGTATCGAATTGTTTTAATTCGAACTATAAACGTAATTAAACTATTTTAGTAATCGCGAATTAAATTGACAAGCAACTGTTTTAATAATTTGGTGCTCAATTAAGTACCATATTATAAAGCTGTTAATGTCGATAAATTATTAATAAAAATTTATATTATACATATTTATATCATATTATATTTTATTTATATCCACTGTACATTACTATATTTATTTCCAATTTTTTATTTCTATATTTAAATATATCTGTATATATATATATATATATATATATATATATATATATA
>NW_012130155.1:253241-260051 GCF_000143395.1 Atta cephalotes | reverse complement strand
GGAAGGATAGACAAACGAGAAGTAAGCAAAAGATATGGATGGATGGATGAATAAGTTAAGGAAAATTGTAAACCAAGTCCCTTCTTGGCATGCAAATATGCTGAAGTGAATAAAATTTCTATTCTGTTTTATATACAGTAAATAAATTACAAAAAGATATTGATTAAAAATACTTACATAATTTCGTACACATATATATATATATATATATAGAGTTTTCAATTTATTTTTATATGAAAATGCAAAATATAAACACATTTTTAACTTCAAACTTTTGATAGAAACCATGTCAAATACATTTTAATATTTTAGTTTTTCTATTCTTAATATTTTTCCACTTGCACAATAATAATATTTCTCCCTTTTATCAAAAGGTTATTGTGATAAGTGACTCGAGACAATTTGTGCCGCAGCGATAACATGAAACAATGAGATTAACGCTACATTTCACGGGGTATCCTCTATTTCGCGTCCTCTCCTGAGGGCGTCCTCTTGTGCGTCCACAAACGGACGCGTGCAATTACAAGCAGGCACTTTGAACACGAAATTCATCGTTGGTACATGGTTTATGGCGAACTATATGACACTTAACAAAATTATTACGGGCGTGGAAGAATATACGTGTAAGTTAGCGCGAAAAAGAAAACCCAGATAAACGAAAGAATACTTCGTGCGAACAAAGCCAAGTAGTGTCGCGAAAGTTTGACGCGAAACTCGAGATGTATCAGGATTTCCTACAAGGAGACCGCAGCGAGCAACCAATCTCAAGTTTACGCGTCTAACTTTTACCTTCCCGCGAATATATATCTTTCCCGCATACGTCGTTTCGAACGCACGTTATCAGAAATCACTGAAACGTTAATGCGATTTAAGACGCCGCATGAAAACCGGAGCAAGCAGTATTGTCATTAAAAATTACATATAATAGTCGAATCGCGAATTGTATCGTACATTCTATTATAATTATAACATGGGTGAAGAAGTAACTTTGATATAAGTAGCACAATTAATGAATTGTTAATAAAAATCTAACCGCAAAAAAAACGAAGAAAATATTTACGTTTAAAATATCTTTTTCAAAACAATAATATTACAAAATATCTTTTCTAAAACGTTTAATAATAAAAAATATTTCAATTTTAAATATTTTGATGTTTAAATTCATACATCACGATGTTTTAAGTTAATAAAAACGTGTAAAAGTATTTTTTTCTTCTTCTTAAATGAAAAAAAAGTTTTACAGTGATAAACATTTATTTTTTTCGAAAATAATATATACTTTATCGATATTAAATGTTTATGAAAGTAAAATGTTTTGAACGGCGTCATACTTAATGCTAAAAAGTATTTTAGTATATTCGTATAAGTGTTTTGTACACTCATTTAAAACTAAAACATTTTTAAGTATTTTAAAATACCAGAAATAAATCATTTTAATAGCTTAAGATCAAACATTTTTTTATATGAATATAATTAATTAATTAGAATTATTTTTCAAAATTATATATTTCTTTGAAAATCTTCAAAGACCGAGGCAGCCGTTTTAATTACGAAAGATTTCTTAAGTATGATATTACTTCGGTAAATCAAGTCAGATGCATCTAGAGATACGTTTGACATCTTAATTATCTTAATGCACTTTATTGAATCAGTACAATCTATTTACGGATCCAATCTACGTCGAGCGTGTACGAAATTTTGGTTGCAGCAAACAGCCACGGTGTACTGGGTACAGTGAAAACGGCGGAAACAGTCTTTTTCCTATCAACCCTTTCAAGTGACACGTGCGCGACGTAGCGCGACCTCGAAACATGAATTTAGGAGCGTGACAAACGCGAGGCGGACAAGAGCGGGACGTGCGTCCGGCTAGAGACACATACACCCACGTATCCCTTGGGGGAAACGACCGAGGGTACGTATGCACGCGGATATGCAACTCGGGGTTACGCGTGTATGCATATGCAACTCTCTTCCCCTCTGAACTCTCTCACCATGCGGCGAGATTGTGAGTAGTATGCATGGGAATCACGTTGTTGATGTACGGGTGGAGCGGCGCCGTATACGGCATATGCCGCCGTCGTAGAGCGTAGCGTAGCGTAGCGTAGCGCGATGCAGCGCGACGCCGCACCGTGCCGTTTCCCGACCTCACTCAGCCCCGGCGGCCACGCAGCCATGCCACATCCCTGGCGTTTCACCATCCGCAACCGCCTGCCGCGCTGCACTAGTCTTACGACCCACTATTTTCGTGTACGGGGAAACATTCCCGCCGCATTTTACAACGGATATAAACCACCGGTTGTTCCGCTGCCCGGAAAGTTAGGATTCGAACCACATCGCCCTAAAATAATCCTCCCTCCATCATTTTTGTTTTCGTCTACTGTTTTCTACTTTTATGCACCGCCTATCTCTCTGCGCCCACTTCCCGCTACCTTTTTCCTCCGTTTTTCTCTCTATTCACCTGGTCCTTTGTGCCAATATATATATATATATATATATATAATACGTATATATACCTGGTTACATCGCGTGCCATCGCGTGCTCGGTGTCCAATACCGAAGTTAGCTGCCTCTCGCCTTTGTTACGCCGCGTGATAATGGACAGACAAATTGCTCTGTTTAGCCGCGGGACAGGAACGAACGTGACAGCATGACAGAGTTAATGTCCTTCGTGAACGTCAGAAAAGAGGCATATCTAATTAAGTGCGTTTGTTTGAACATAGGACAAATGCATCAGCATAATGTCCAGCGAAAGACCACTCAATATATCTTATATTTCCGTACCTGATCACTTGTAAAATAACATTTTATTACATTTTCGCGAAAATATAGATAGATGTGTTGTACCAACGATTTAATTATTTTACATTGTGTAATATAATATTGCGCGTTTGGGCAATGATAAAATAATTATTCCGCTTTACGTATGAGTTAGACTGAAGAATCGTTCACTTATGTGACGCGTACTTTCGCAACTCGTATGAAATAGCGTATTCTAAATTACCATCAGCAGCAAATTAACATATAACTATATTACGAAGGTGATGATACTCGGCGAATTGACTTCTACCAGGTGAGACGTACGTATCCATAGCGCGTCAAGAGCTTTTAATTAAAATATGGAGATCAGAGCGCAAAGCCGGCCATTGTGGTTTCGAGTGGGGCTGCAATAATAACAGATAATATATTGCTCGTGAAAAGCCGCTGTAACTGGCTCTTTGAAACAATGAATTCAAATCCGAGACTCGTTACTGTTGGTGGAACAATAACGTCTCAAATCCACGTCCGCGCATGATTGCCAAAGCTATATTTATCGCCAATATTATCTTACATTTTTTCCCGATAGCTAATACACTTAACATAATGTGACCAGATATTTCCGAATCTAAAGCAGAAGCCTTTTTTTAGCAAAGGGAGGGCAAGATGTATGGATGTAAAGATAAAGACAATAATAGTAATTTATTTTTAAAAAAACAATATAATTATTTTTTATAATTTATTCGAAATTATTTGTTTTAATAAAGGTGAATCCTTAAGAAATGTATAAAATTCTTGGCAATTAAAATCGAAATTA
This sequence comes from Atta cephalotes, assembly GCF_000143395.1. NCBI lineage: Eukaryota > Metazoa > Arthropoda > Insecta > Hymenoptera > Formicidae > Atta > Atta cephalotes. The sequence goes on along the minus strand of NW_012130155.1, from coordinate 256,480 downwards.
ATTTTTGTCATTAATATTGCTTTTAAAATACAACGTTGTTTTTTCTGTTATCCATGCATACTTTGTTTATTACAGAGAGAGAGAGAAAAAAAAATGTATTTATTTCCATTATTTCCTAAAAATGACAATATATATTCTATAATATATAATTTCACGATTTGACAAAATTTATAAAATATTTTTCAGCTTGATTTTTAGCTTTTTGTTATTTTTTGCTAAAATCGAGACATTTGATATGTTTGGCGGGACAAATCCCGAAAGTGCAGTGGAACCGTCCCGTCGAAATCAAGATATCTGGTCACAATATTATTATTATTATTATTACATTTATGCACAAGTGATGTAGCTTTTCCAAATGTTTTTTCGAACACCAGGCGTTCAATTCGCTCAATTCGTTTTACGTATAAATCGCGTACGCGTGATGTCTGCGCGTTTTAACAGCACCGTTAATCAAACAGGTAACTTAACCACACTTCGCCCGTTACCCGCGATATCAAACGAGCCATCGTCCGATTTTTATTGGAATTTTACGCTCCGGTTATTACAGATGGCTACATCATGCTGCAACGCTAGCAGATCCCGCCATATTGGGGCTCGTAGGTACAACCAGAAAGAAACCAGACCAAATAATTACGTTCGCGCAAGTGCCATATTCAACTGTCCTTCCTCTCTGGATGTTTGTGGAAAACTCGCAATTTTCCACAGCTAATCCTCGTCCATCCAATGCGTTTTACGTACTGCTAAACGCACAAACGCACGAGTTATATCACATTAGTCTACTCTGACTCGGTCTAGTTAACTGATTGGTTTGCTAGTCATCTCATTTTCACGTTTCGTGAAATCTAGTGTCTAGTACGTTTTTGCGCTAAAAATTAATGAACATTTGCAGCGTGTGTTAACGTTCCGACGTGGCAACAAACACGTATTCCCACGCCTTTCATCAATTTAAAATGAATGATGTCTCAATTGATGAAAATGCACGTCGCAGGCAAACGACGGATTGTTCAGAGTGCCATTTCTTAGATCAGAGAGGCAAGTTTTACTTAAACGTAGTATTATTCAGTAAACCGCAGGGATTCAGCGGCTCAAGAATAATAACGCTTAACTGCGAGCGATAGAATCGATTCTTCGATCCTCTCTGATAGGCAAAAACTCCTCCTTTATTGATTTATTTCTCAATGGAGTCTTTAACTTATTCTTTTTATCCACTTATCTCTTCTATTCATCCACACACATATATATGCTTTTTTTCCAAGTTTTTCTATATTAATGTCAACTTCAGCTGTTTAATCTTTTGAGAAAACAGCTTAACAACACACGTTATCAGAATCATAAATGATGTATTATGACAAATTCGATATTATCCACCGTTACAATAATACCGTTTTATTCTCTAAAATTAAACGGATATGTCTCTCTGAATGTGGAAATGCAATTTAAGCGTGTAGGCAAACGGAAACTGGGAATACAAAGAGGGAGAAAAAAAAACACGAAGGCGAAAGAATAAAACTAGGAGACAAGCCGCAGAAGAAGGGAGAAAGGTTGCGTTTTATGGGAGAACATATAAATTCCTATTCCGAGTTCTCTGAGAACCTAGCAAGAAAAGGAGATGACTTTATCGATCGTTTCTAAAGCTTACCATTATCTAGATACGGTTGGCTGATGTTTTAGCGAACAAAAAAAGTCTCGGCGAATTCAACCGATCCAAAGATCGGATGGTAGCGACCATCAAGCAAAGCCGCCACTTTCTTTATCCGATAAGAGGAAATTGAACCTTAATCGGGGAACATCTCTCGTGCACATATCTGTACAGTATTTATAAATGTATTTCGCTTCGTTGTTCGCGATAATGTATACTTTATTAATTTGTATCTGGAACGTATGGGTCCTGGTATGTGTTCCTGTTGCAAGTCAATACTTATTATAATAATATAGATAATGAAAAAATTAATAAAAAGAGAGATAAAGTTTTCTGCATTATGTTTTTGAGAAAGAGAAATAAAATTTTCTAATACAATCTACGATTCTCAAATAATTTCAATAATTTTGATAACAAACGTGAGGTATTTCATTATCACATAGAATACAGAGAACAGCGATGTGGTGTTGAACAAAGGGCGATCCCTTACGGGAAAGTGCACGCATTTGCTAATATATATGGAATCCCGATGCGAAAGTAATACTTCCTATCGAATCGATGATAATGGGAAGCTTAGCTCGGCTGAATCGTACATGATAACAATCCATTGTTTATTGTTCCATTGTGTGCATCTAACAATGCGATATGCTTGACCTATGTCGAACGTTACTAAGCTGCAGCAATCTGTCACATACTTAAGTCAACATCTTAGGCGTTAAGTGATTTATCTAGGTTATGTTTACGTTAAGAGTTACGCAGATAATTGCAAGTATGAATTGGTACTAATTCAGGACGTCACAAATTAACTTTATATGTTTGATATAACGTATATTATATTTGCCGCTATATAACAATATGATTTCATGATTTATGGAGCAAAATAAAATAAGATAATGTATTACACCAAAGAAATATTAAATATAAATTATTTAATTTCGATCTACCAATCATCGCATAGCGTTTCTCCATTTAATTAGACGCAAATTACACAGGAAATGACTAACAAAAGTGCTATTCATACACAGAGGTAATCGATCGTTGATAGCGTGATGAATAATTTGCTGTATTGCAAGTACGTAGAAACTTCGAATAAATGAGAGCGTAAAATGCGATGTGCATGAAACCGAATATTATTGGGAAATAAGCCAAGCGCGTTCTTGCGGAATACTATATTTACGCTTGCAAATAATACTTTGATTAGAAATGAAAAATGTATTTATGGAAATTGTATTTTTATACTTCTATCAGAATTAGCATCACGAAAACGCAATCAGTAAAATGAAATATTCTAGTATTTATTATGATGAATTTTAATAATTTCTTGCGGAAGGAATGATTGGACATCATCAATTTGATAAATATCAATACCACTATTTATCACATCAAAGACATGGAGGTCTTTTTAGACTTTATTTAATATGCTTTAGGCGTATTTATTAATAAATATTATATTTAAAATTGGTGTTTATCTTAGCTATGATGGATTTAGACAATCAAGACTTGTTAAAAATCATTATTTGTTTAACTTTCGTTATAAAAAACTTTCTCTCTCTCTCTCTCTCTCNTCTNTCTCTCTCTCTCTCTCTCTCTCTCTCTCTCT
>NW_012130155.1:247381-252875 GCF_000143395.1 Atta cephalotes | reverse complement strand
AACGTTTAACGTTTAACGTTTAACGTTTAACGTTAACGTTAACGTTTAACGTACGTTTAACGTTACTACTTAACTTACTTACTTACTTACTTACTTACTTACTTACTTACTTACTTACTTACTCTACTCTCTCTCTCTCTCTCTCTCTCTCTCTCTCTCTCTCTCTCTCTCTCTCTCTCTCTCTCTCTCTCTCTCTCCCCCCTCTCAAAGCGTAATTAAACATCATGTTCATGTATTAGAACAATACATTATTCATGTATTGGAACAAAAGTTCGTAGAGCTGTGTACACAAAATTCAAACAACTGTAACTTCGTTAAAAATGAACGAAATTTAAATTACAAAAAAGACTTTAAACCTTAAAATCTCTACTTTCGAGTTAGTGTATCTTTAAGTTTCTATGAGTTTGATAATTTTTACACATAGAAAACTACAAGCTGGACAAAATGGGAACGTTTCTTCTAACTTTGTAGGTCTGTCACGTACCCAAAAAGACTTGTAAAAATTTTTAACTTTCTAATGTGAAAACTTAAAATTTTCTCTACAAAATCATTTTTTTAATATTCCTAAGATTCTTACTTTTTTGTACTAAGTTAAGCGGATTAAATAAAAGGATTTTGACTGTAATTGCACTAAGAAAAGAAGTATTTAATAGTAAAATATTAAAATGTTTTATTCTTCTCATTAAAATGTTTTAGTTTCCGTGTTTTAAACACTTAAAGATGTTTTAATTTTTGGTTCGATTGCATTACGTTATTTTGACTTTGAGCAAAGCTTAAAAATCTCTCTTTCTTTTTTTAAAACTGATAAAAAGACAGGAAGGAAGAGAGTTTTAAGTCATGCTCAAAATTAAAGTAAAGTAAGTTGATGCAATCGGATCTTAAATTTTTTCAATAAACAGAACACTATGTATTTGGATTTAAAACATTTAAAATTGAAATCTTTTATTGTTGAACATTTGTTTTGCAAAGATATTTTAAATATAATCATTTTAAACATTGCACTTTTTACAATGTGCTTATAACTCCCAATGATTGAAAATCATCAAATTCCACAATTAAAAAAACAAATTTTTAAAACTGAAACTTTATTCTACCGAATAGTATAATTGTCATTTTTTAATAAACATGTAAATGTAATGCAAATGAAATAATGTTACGACTTTTGTTCCAATATTTCTATTACAAATAATATCACAAAAACGCAAATAATAAAATATAATAGAATGTTCTAAAAGTTATTATAAAGAATTTTAATAATCTCTTGGGCAAAAAATGTGATGTTATCGATTCAAATATCATGGTTCATTACAATTCGAGGTCTCTTTATAGATGTGTTTTTGATTTTCTTATAATAATAATAAAAAACTGTACGTTAATCCAAAAAACGTAATCGAATTCAATTTAAGATAGTGTCAACATGCTATTTATTTCAAAGTGAAAATATTATAAATATCTATTTACGAAAAGTGATTAGCCCACTTCAAATTAAATGAAATTGCAATTACTGCATTGGTTTAATCGCGCATCGTCGATCACCCTGACGGTATACGAGTAACTAACGAACCAGCGGCAGACATTTCCCGAGTCTTGTTGATTAATACTGCGCACTAGCCTTTCACGTTTATCGATTAAGTGCATCTACTAATTTACTACACAACAAAGATAAATTCGCGAATGAATAAAATGATTTATTGTTTGTGTTTAAGTTAACCAATTGTACCCAATGGATTAGCAAATCAAGAAAATCCATATTAATTCCGACGAAATAAATCATATAAATATTTTTTTGTTTATTGACTTTAGGATTAATGAAATTTCACAATAAAATTCTGCCGATGGATTTCTTGAAAAAAATAGCCTTATTGGACTTAAAAGTTTCAAGTGCTAGCGCAATTTGCGGAAATTCCGAACGACTGGACGTGACGTAAGTACGGCGATAGGGGACGCCTCATTAAAACTTGATCCCACGATTCCGAAAGGTTCCGTGGAAATGGAACGCAACTTCATACGACGAAATCCCACGAAAGTATCTTTCCACGGTGCAGAGTTACGATAAGTGGAAGAGTCAACGTTGATGACACTTTGTCCCATCTAGTCTCTACCTGAGGTTCTTTCGTGGTACTAACTTCTATTTTTCTCCAGAGTTCTTCACGATATTGCTTAGAGTAAGCCATGTCACCTTTACGTCTTGCTCCGAGGTATAAATTTAAAATTATGCAAGTAATACATAGTTTCTGCCTTCCTAATACATACCAAGCGCCGCAGAAGAATAGTCCAAAAGGATGAGTCGCGATAATAGACTTTCCGTGATAAAATGTGGTCTTATATTGAAACAGCTTACGTCGGCTGGTGTGTCATCAGCGTGAAACTATTACCAGCTAGTTGACAAGGTATATCTCAGCCGTTTTAAGACTGTGCTGACGAAAACGAAAGCATAATGATAATTTTTGATGAAACACGATGGAAAATAAACTACTACGGAGGAGAAAATGGAACTCTTAATATCAGATTTGTTACAAAAAAGAGATGTATCTTTATAACTTTTCCTTGTGGAAGAGTGAAAAGATACTTTTAATCTAGTTTGTTATAAAAGTTACTCTTTCCACATATATTTCTTATTTGCTACAAGTACACGACTTAAGAAACAAGATTTCAAGAAGATGAATTTCTGTGTTTTGAATTATTAAAATGTTTTGTATAATATTAATTTTGAAATGAAATTCCGATGTAACAACTAATTATAAGAATAAAAGTATGTTCCTTTAAAGTATACTTTTTTCTTTCTTTATTTTCATTCTTTTTCTACAAGCAACTAAAAAATAAAAATGTTTGAGTTATGTCGTTGTCGTGGTAAATGAGTGATATATTACATTTCATACGATGATATAAAATTCCCCAAAAAATCTTTTTTATCGAATAAAATAATATTACGTGTTATATTGTTTAAAAATACAGCGTGTAAAAAAAAACAATAATCTATGACTACAAACATAGCTCGATTTACGTCGAAGTTATAACATCAATGTTATGCAATTGGCCAATCATAGCTGTTTCTCTGAAGAATGGAATGATCGTAATTGACCAGTTTCATAACATCGATATTATAACTTCGATTTAAATGAAGTCGTGTAAAGTCTATGAACAAAAAAATATTACAATAATGTGTCAACAAAAGATACAAATGGAAAAATATATTCGAATTGCATATCGATGATTCGTAAAATATATATTGGACATGAAAAATTCCATTTCATCCTTTTTTTCCCTTTTTGTTCAACAGTCTGCTAACTTCCAAAAGGAGAAAAGAATTTAGTTCTTGGCTGCTAAAACAAGCTTTTCTCAAACCATACTATTCGCCGATAGCAGATTAAAAGGCGACACTTAAGTATAACTCGTGGAGTCATCTTCCACCGCTTGTAACGCTGTGCTTGACTCGACAACGGGCAACTCGCGAGAGAGGCGAGGGTAAATATTGGCAAAGAGGAAACGGGTTTGCTTGTGGGAGGGAAGGGAGGCGATTTAATAGCGAGGCCTGCAATTTGAATCGCAAATTCCGGCACGCTTACACGGGGCATTGCGCGGCTAGAAAATAATTAAGGATTTATGGTTTTCGTATAAATTTGCCTAATTCGCATGCTCGACGATGCAACGTCGTTCTTCTTCATCGCGACGAAACTCACACTCGCGTACCGTGTGCGTTTTACTGTTCATGTGTCGTACGCGAGCTTATCCCAACGTCGCGCGTTGCTGTAACGTTTATCGCGAATATGCGCGTTTCATATTCAGATTCCAGACACTTTGTAAAAAGTCACCGGATTAGCGAAACGCCACGTTTCGAGATAATGTGCTTGGTAGAACTCCGTAGAACGATAATTTTTGATTTCAAGTATAACCGACTTGGATTAAAAAACTTTTTAATCCAAGCATTGAGAGAAAAGGCTTTGGTGTAATTGTAATTATAATTACATGTTTATATCATAATTATGATTATTATTACTATAATAATAGTAATAATAACTATGTGTATAAATATGGTTTGCTAAAACTGTACTTGCTATCAAATTGTCTACACAGAAAATGTTTGCTGCAATGATCAATACATAATAGCAGCTTGTCTACAATGATAATATTTAGATCCCATAGCTAATTATGGCAAACATGATATTAGATGTCCATATAATACTACTGAAATTAGCTGCCATATCTAATTTTTAGCTATGGCGGCTAACCTTTTTCTCCGTGTATCATAAAGATGGTTACACACATTATAATTTAGTCATTTCATTATAATTTAGTCAGGACAATCATATTTTAATATAAAATTGATAAAATTATGCATGTATGATTATTATTAATATTACATCAATAATTATGGTAATATATAATTGTAGTCACGAATACAAAAAACTTTTCTCTCAATGAGGAATTAATAAAAGTATTAAAATGTTTATTAAAGAATTATATTTTCCAAACGTGATATATATATTATAAATATTCTCAAAGACAAATCACTAACTGTTCTTACAAATAAATTTATAACTTTCTAGATAAATTCGAAATTTGTTAGATTTTTTTGGGGGTGAAAGGCGGAAACACAGATATATACAATTAAAATTTAAATATTCTCAAAAGTTGCTTGTTGCTGTGTGAAGTTCTTCTTTATCAACAAAGGTGTACATCATAAGTGATATCTTTGTAAAATAATTATTTTTATACTTATTTAATTATACTAGCAATAAAGCGTCAATCGCATCTGACAGAGCGAGTAAGTGACGCGATACTTTGTAACTTCCGATGCTATAAGTACGTGCCGGAAGTCATCAAGTAGCATATACGGAAATAGGACATTATCGATCAGTGTATAAAGCTGGTGGTCTTTACAGACTGGCATAATATATCATGATATAACAGGTAGAAGTAGTTGAAGAAGGGATGCATCGATCATTGTAACAGAGTAGCGAATGTCAAACAGAAATAATCGTAACCTATTTTGAAGTAAAATAAACAACGAAATCAAATAAAGGGAAAATAATTCAAATCAAAAGTAAAACATTAATTTCATCAATCAAATAGAGGGAAAATAATTCAAATCAAAAGTAAAACATTAATTTCAAACATAATGAGAATTTTCCATCTCTAATAAATATTTAAAAATTAATATTAAATGGCATTCAATGTCATTGATCATATCTGAAAAAAATAATCCTTCTTAGTGAGATTGAACTACAGATTTCTATAGAAATATTTTGCTACTTCTATAAGAGCATGAAACCAATTTCAGCTAATTTGATAAAAGGAAGTACGGCGGCCATCTTTATCCGGTCATGAACAAATTATAGCATATTAAAATAAATGTATATCGTTCCATTTTATTTCCTCATTTTTGCAATAATAAACTGCATTTAAAAGACATCTCTCTAATCGTGCAAAAAATTGTTTAGTTTTCATTTAATCATAAAAAAATATTATTATCACAAAAATCTCTCTCTCTCTC
>NW_012130155.1:245262-247088 GCF_000143395.1 Atta cephalotes | reverse complement strand
TACTCTCTCTCTCTCTCTCTCTCTCTCTCTCTCTCTCTCTCTCTTTCTCTCCACAAATTAACCAATAAAACAAAGTACCACGAAACACTATATGTGATTAGGTAAATATGACGCTTGATGTGTAATAAACTACAGCATGTTAATAATCTAGATTTCGATAAAAATCTGTGTATTAGATTGATATTTGTTACATTTGTCGTATCGATGAAACGTTTCAATTCTATTGATTGTAAGAAAGAGAAGTCGGATCTCTCTATCTTAATATTTTACAGCCACTCAATGAACTTAAAATCTTTGTTGTATGATAAATATAATATCAGCCTAAACTTCGAAAACCGAGATAAAAATCTATAATGAAGACAAAATAAAGAGATTTCCCGATTTTTGGACAGACATGTGATCGCTATATAGATAGATCGCGAAAGATCTGCGTTTCCGAAGCCGAGCCTCTCAGATATTATCCCATGGTTTCTCGTTTTCGTTTCTCGTTTTATGATGCTATTCAAATCTTTTCTCGACGACAGCCTTTATGTGACACGCCTTATCTTTTCGCACACACTTCTTCTTTTTACTGTGGCGCGCGTTAGCATACGAGCTGTTTGTGATACACACGGGACAGACATAACGTTAGTTTATAAGCCAAGAAGGTAATAGAAAACATCTTGGTATCGTATGTGTCGATATGACTCAACGGAATTGTAGATAAGGTGCATCGCTTCTCTTTACGCATTTCATTTCCAAGTATAACTCGATACGGCGTAAAAAAAGATAGTATAAGTATTACTAGGCAAGTAATATAAAGAGACGTGTGAATTGAGAATATATATTTTTTAAAGTTATTTTTTAAAGTTATTTACATTATTTTTGACAAAACAATTTTAAAACAAGAAATGTATCGTGTGATGGATTATTTCACAAAGATAAACAAGAATCCGTAATATGTTCATAGTAAAACTATTCAGAAAAGTAATGCAGCTTATGAAATTATTCGTACATCCGCGCATCTTTTCGTATCTTACGCAAGTCACGTAATTACGTGAAGAGCGTCGCGTAATTTAAGGAGTATAAGGTAATTAAAGAATACAACTAAGCAGTAGTATAAGTATGCAGAGAACGCAGAGATAGCTGACAGCGCTATAATATTCGTGTTCATTGTGTGCATTTTACAGTTCCTTAACAAATTCTCCAGCGCTCTTAGCTACCAGCATTTTTCATCTATCCATTAACGACGGTTCTAATTTTCGCAGTAAGGCAAATAACACCGCGCAACCTACTCGACATCCTTTGCACGAGAGAGAACAGAACGGTACAAAATGGTGGAGAAATGGAAAACGCAGCGGGGAAAGACGTAGAAAAATAGAAGAGCGCCGGATACGAGATCAACGGTAATTTTGAAGTCACGCACGATCGTTAATCTAAATTCCAGGGCTCTATTCCTGACGCTCGGGCGAACATACCGACGTCGGCACGACGAAAATGCATCTGCCTCCGCACCGAAGTCAAGTACATCAGCGAGGCGAACTGCTGATGCGAACTGCAAATTGAATTCGGTTTATCGCCCGAAACGCACGATTCTCTGCGTGATACTGCAGCATTACTCATGTTACCCAGCCTCGAGCTATTTTGCTTGAGCATGATTTATTTTCCGATCATTATGTTTGATGAACTAATCTTTATCTTACGTCTCGCGTGAGGAAGATGAATAGATTTACCAAACACAAATTATTAACTCTTAAATTTTATCTTGTTAAGCTTAGTCCATTTTTTACATAAAATATCGTAAAATTTATCGAAAACAAACATGTGAGCTAGATTTTATTATATAT
>NW_012130155.1:240601-242808 GCF_000143395.1 Atta cephalotes | reverse complement strand
AAATATTAATTAGAACTTCAAACAATTGGTATTTCGACAAATATTATACTGTATTATTGTTACGTCGACACTAATTAAAGCTCATACTGAGGCTTCCAACAGAATCACAATAAATCCTTTTATCAATAATGTATTAACGATATTAATTACAATCAAAATCTGTATTAAAAACATGAAATTAGTGAAACAAGTTTCATCCAATAAATCATTTTACTGGCATTATATTTTTTTATAAACATTGGGAACATTTGGAAAATTTTATCAACGATCAATCCGCAATTTTTTCAATGTGTATTTCCAATAACTGTTTCATAAAATCATGAAATAAATAAATTGTTACAAAGGACTGTCAGCACAGTTTCTCTCGGTTTTAATATTGCGGAAAAAATCGATGTCCTCTCAATTACAGGCGGAATTCTTTACAAACTACATATTAATAATTCTAACTGTGCTTGGAAGAAAATGATATGAGCCAACACATTCATGCTAATTAATTCATGCATTGTGTACAGTATCTGTGGTAGACATAATAAAACGTCGAAGTAATTCACTGCCGTACTGGGTGTATCGTAATTGCAATTTTACGAGTAACATTCACACGCATTTGCTCTGAAAGTGCTTAAAGACGCTTTTCGCAACTGCAGTAGCGGAACGAATGGACTAAAAGAGATAAGGCGAATGCCAGTTGCACAAAGGAAACTGTCAATGCTCCATTCGAGTCGAGCGAATGCGCGCTGCAAACGTAACGATGCAAGAGAAACGATCATTCCCAATAGGAACATAAATTTCAGGGGTACTTGCGCTCATACCGGCTAGATTCAAGAACGGTATACAGTTCTGCAATGAAGCATCCATCGTCTGAACTCCATACGCGGACAGACAGAATTATCAACCCCCAAAGGGTCGTAATTCCCGCAGCTGCCTAGAGGATGTATCGTCCGGTGAGAGATATATACGGTTGATACACTAATACATATGTATGATCAGGATATACATGCGCTATCTCATAACGTAGCCAATTATAATCGCGGCTATTTCTTTTATCATCTCAATAATCCAATTGATAAGTAGTCTAAGCTCACGCTTACATTTGATTTGCATTTTCACTGACAACGAGTGAAATATGTCAGGGATAAACCAGGCGCGATACAAGATAGTTTTGCGAGCGAAGACAAAAAGACGTCTTGATAAACTCTATCACCTCTCGAGACGCCGTATCTGTTTTTCGTTCCCGTCGCACGGGACACGGGCGCATGAGAAAAATGCTTCGGGATAAAATAAAAGTCGTACTTGGTAGAGGAGGGTAACAGCAGCGTGACAGCGCTCACGAGGGATGCTCGATTTAACCTTGCTACAGTAAGGAAGAAGAATCGATAGTTCACACACATTCGGAGGATAAATCCTCGATAACCAAGAGGACAACCTCCATTTGAGCCAATAAGAGAGGAACGAAAATACTCTCTCGCCCTTAGCGATTTAACTCTTATTTCCATTGTAGCGCACGTGATTGCGATATGATCAGCATTTGGAGAACGATGCGTTTATCTTAATAGGATATAACGTTTATCCTTTCCTACTAGAAGATAATGTCGTGTAAATGTCGTGGAGTCGTTAACTTTACGATTATTTGTATTTCCCGATGACTCCTCATCAATAGCTAAGAAAAACATCACGTAATAATATAAAATTAACAGCAGCACTATAAGAAAGAAGGAGAATCAAGACGACCAATGAAAAAGCATTAAACAAAAAAAATTATAATATATTTTATAGAACCGTATATGTGAGAAACACAATCTATGGAAATCAATGCCTTGGATCTTAAGTGCTTGTATGATTCTATGTGAATTTGTATATTACGTATGTAGCCCTTTAAAATGTGCGCCGAAATGATTTTTGGGTTTTGAAACGCAATCTCTAAACTATCGCAGTAATATAACGAGTTAAATTGATTAGCAATTTAACAATTTGATGCTTCTTTGATCTTAATAATGCTGAGTGATCTATTTGAAAAAATAATAAAATAAAAATACAATTTTAAAACGTAATAATGATGGGACACACATACATGCGCACACACACATACGCGCGCGCGCCCCACACACACACACACACACACACACACACACACACACACACACACACACACACACTACGTTACGACTACAATAGTACTTCTTTACTTTAATAACAAAAACTAAAATAAA
>NW_012130155.1:222122-239858 GCF_000143395.1 Atta cephalotes | reverse complement strand
CGCGCGCCGCCACACACACACACACACACACACACACACACACACACACACACACACACACAGTTTCGACTCAATGAATCTTCTTTAATCAAAACAAAATAAATAAATCATGAAATATAAAACATAATCATAAAAGAAATTGAATAAAAAGTTAGAATAACAAAATTTAAAAGAAATGATTACAAAAAGGAGGAAAGACAGAATAAAAATTACAAAAGCCAAAACAAATGTACGCGATAGAATAATCTAACAAAAATAATAAACATTATGTTGAACATATAGAATAAAACCAAAATACAAAAGTTGTTGCATTAAATCGTATGTTGAAAATCAGTAACAGTAGTACATTTTTCAAGAGTTTCTTCTTAGATAATTGAATTCTCAAACTTTTTCAGTTACTAGCGTCAAGTTTTCAAATCCAAATTGCTCAAAGAATGAAGGATTGAAAAATGAAAGATTGGAAAAAACATAATGAAGAAGAGATGATTAGCAAGAGACATGGATGCAATTGTTACTTCACACTAAAACTTATAACAATTGAAAAAAATGTTTCGATTAAAAGGTATTCATTTTTCTTCAATTGGTATGTATTTACGTTTACAAATCGTTACAAGAATCGAAGGCATACAAGAATCATTGAAAAGCTAAGAAGAAATAGAAAGATCAAGTTGCAATAATGTATATAGACTATTTCATCTCGGAGAGAATAAATCTCCCGAAAAAGATTTTCTGTTCTCTACTCAGATACGTGCATTTTTCGTACGAATCACTCAGAAGTGCACATATATGTTAACGGATAAAACTAAGCGCGGAACAAACACCTTACAAGTGCAGCGCAATTTTGTTAGAATAAACTCCTGTTTGAGTCACGTTTCGGGTCAGATGACTTCTATGAGGTAATCTAACATGTAGGTACTGTAACATTTTCCAAAATGCTGAGAGCAGCTCGAGTTGCTTACCAAAATCCCCCTTAGTAAATGCGACAGTAAATACGATATACTCTTACTATTGTAATTTAGCGTTAAAGTTTATTTTATCTAAATTCTATCTTAAGAGAAATTTAATTTGAAATTTCATCCCTTATATTTTATATTAAATGTTTAAATTGAGACAATCATATAACAATTACTTAAAAATGTCTTAAGAGTCAAAACACAGGATTTTGATGTATAGTGCTCGACAATAACATAAACAGACGTTTTGATCTCCGCTTGAAATCCTTTCAAGTGAGATTAATTAAACAATACTTTGAGATAAATGTTTCTCTTAGTACGTGAACGCTCTCATTCTAATACGCATTCGCATAAACATATTGTCATTGCGTACTAAGGGAAACATTTGTCTCAAATTATTGTTTAATTAATCTCACACTGAAAAAGGATCTCAAGCGGAGATTGAAACGTCTGTTCAAGTTATTGTAGAGCAATCGAGTAAAGCATTATCATACACATTAAAATCCTATGTTTTGGCTCTTATAGCATTAAGTAATTATTTTATATAGAGCCTCAAATTCTTATTAATTTGTTTACAATCGTATAAGTTCGGTTAAACAAGTAACAAGAAAAAATCTTCCATTCTTTAAATTATTCTTTAAATTAAAAAATCTGAAAAATTGTCGCACATTGAAAAATTGTAATTCTCGTTGCATACTAGCACTTCTGTGACTACACAAAGACTAGCGATGAAAAGAACAGACTAATACTTTAAGAATAATAAAATCATCTATTTAACAAGAACACACAATTTGTTTTATACATTTGACACTGTATCTTAAATTATCATCGAAATCTATTAGACTAAGTTAAATTTATATTCAATTTCTTTTAATTTTTAATCCACTTGACATAATTTACTATTATATATTATAACATATTGAGGAAGGCCGTATATATTGGCCCAAACGTTTATGAATTTTAATTGTTAACAATGATTTTAAATATATGATTTTGTTACGAATAACTTGCCTTTAACTTGTATGCTCCTTATTTGTTTATTGTTTATATGCCATTACTTCTACATTTTAATATTTAAATTACTAAAAATGCGATATGGACAGAATTGTCCTTTAAAATTTACTTTGAAAATATGATATTAAAGAAAATGTGGTACAACACAATATTTTGAAAATTTTTATCATACACTTTAATAAAATTAATCAAAATTATTATATGTTTTATTCAGAGTTGGCAGGTAACGCGTTATTTGTAATGTCGTTACCATTACAAGTTACTTTTTTTGATACAAATGGATAACAATGTTACATTTTCTTCTGAGTAACGTTCATGATAATGCAATTACATTTTTGGGGTAACGGTAACGATTTCATTAGTTATTTTTATCGTTACTTTACTTCTAAGTACGTAAAAGTTTTTATTCGTAACTATAATTCGTAACTATAATCCTAGAAAACAGAGATGAAACATTAACGGTCTGATTTTTTTCATTGTATTTACAGTTCACATATATAGACGAACTCTAGAGACACTAGTAATATCTCGGCGCTAAGGCGCGAGATACGGACATAATCTTTACAGTATATTTAATTTCTTAAAATAAAATTTTCTCTGTGTCATATCTCACAAATTAAATATATGTATATAATGCAGATTAATAATACTATTTATTTACTATTTATTTATTATAATATAATTTTACTTAGAATATTCATGATGAATCATTCGTATCTTATTTCTTTTCTTCGAAATACTGTACCTAGCTAAATAATTCTTTCTATCCTTTCCTTCTTTTTAAATATACAACTTCATAAATGTTTTTTAAAGATGTTAAAATATATATAAGAATCTATTCATAATTTTTGTATATTTGCAAAAATTATAGAAATTAACCCACACACAAACGATTTTTTAATTTATTTAAGTACAAAATTACAAAAATTGCAGTATATATTATATGACAGCATCTATTTCATTCGTGAAAATAATGCACAATGTTTACTATAGCAACATATATTTTTTTAGCTTTATTCCTCTACTAAAAAATAGAATTTTGACATCATTTTTACATTTACCGCAAAAATCTGTATATAATATTCTATTAGTGTCAAGAAAAAAAATAACGAAAAAATAACGACTCGTTATATTTTGAATAACGATAACGATAACGAATTATTTTTGCAAATTAATAACGAATAACGGAAACGAATTATTTTTATGAGGTAACGTTGCCAATCCTGATTTTATTATAATTTTATTAATAAATAAGAGAAATTTACTTAATATTCTTTGAAATATAATGTTATCCTAGGACTATCATATTTTCAAGATAAACTCTAAGAAAAAATTTTTTCCATGGAGGAATGACAGATTGTCTTGAGAACAAAATGTTGAGGCATACAATTGACTTCAAATTTTTTTATAAAAAAAAATCTATAATCCATCTAAAGAAGTCCTGTCTCTCAGGTAGAGTTAGGATTACGACATTGCTTTGGAACGATCTCATCCATTTGTCTAGCGAGCGCGGAGCGCCACAATGAGGAGCGAACGGGAAGAAACGCTGGATGCAGTGTGCGAGGATGAAAATTGAAATGGCGAGGTTACGAGGAAGGCAGAAGGCGAAATGGTAGCATTCCATCTTGGCACCGCAGAGACAATATTGCTCAAGGACGTTTTAAAAGTTTGGTAATAGAAGGGACTATCTTCGTGAATGACATTGCACGGCCTGCACGGCGCGTTTGGCTCGCTATCTTCACTTTCTTCTTCCCATCTGTTCTCGAGCAATCTGTCTGCGCTCTCTCTTCGTACCAAGCACGCCGATTCACACCCTGTCGACGCTATAAAGACTCCAAATCGGAACTCTACCGTCGCGAGACTGAGACATGAATCTTAAAAATTGGTCGTACGCTCGTCGCTTTCCGCAATCAGTTTCCACGTCACATATAGTACAGATCTCTTTCTTGTTCGTTCGTTTCCCTTTCGAATTTAATTAAATTATTCGATAATTTGTTTTATCTTTGTTCAGAAGTATTAAAACGGAATTATAAATGCAGATTTTTTTTTTACGAAAGCTTTAACATGAGCAAACAAAATATTCATTATACGTCAAAATTAATGGAGTACCAAGAAACATGAAAGAGCTCGTATGGGATTGCGTGCATCAAATGCATAAATTTACATGAATAATATAAACATCTATAATATATAATACATGTAGAGCATATTAAACCGTCAATACAATGAATATAAATAATAGCATCAAGCTCATAATATCGCTTGATTGAACATACACCAGTTAATAACATAATTAAATCGGTCCCTTGTAATATTATTACATTAAATATGCTTGGAAATTTTTAAAAGTTGTCGGAAATAAATTATTGGTCAAGAAAATGATGCAACGGATTTTAATCTCGACAATATTGGCATGCGCAGCGTAGCGTATTAACAAAATCCGCTTCCCTAGTTTTAGCTATCAGGTTCGTTCAATGTATTTTGCGCGGAGACGGTTGCATAATGTGGCGCAGCTTGCAGCACGGTAATGCCATTACTAACCATCCAGCAAAGCTTCAAGAACCACTAGGCCCGCGGCGGGCATTAATTTTTCTCACCGCGCCCAAACCTACTCCGACGTTATTTACCGGAGCGAAATCGAGAAAAACGAGGTAGTAGTCGCGGAGAAAGAGGAGGAAGCCCGGTTACTACATCGCGCATCGGTCGGGAACAACGCCGCCGGCCAGCCGCGAGACGAGCGACGTGAAGTGTTGCTGGAAAGGGCCTTCTGCCATTTCGTAAATCAGCCTGGCGAGCTAAAAGCTTTGCTCGAAGTCGGTGCACCATGAAAAGATCTAATGCGCGTCGCGCAAAGCGGTACGCCAAGCTTCTGCTATGGCCAGAAAAACATCATCACGGAAATGCACATCAGTTATCTTTTTTTATTTAAATACTAATACAACGACCACAAATATCACCTACTGCAAAGCGCATACATTAATATCAACGGTATGTATGGTGTATCAGAAACATGAGATTCAATACTGATCCAATTACATTTTGCATGCCACTGCAAAATTTCCTCATACACTAGTTGCATTTAATCATGTGTCTGCGTATTTTCTGTGAAAAAATATGAATTATCTGTTACTTTCGACACCAAGTCATAAAGAAAGTTGCCTTCTCTGCTATCCCATTAAAGTCAACCGGGTGTGGCTAATAGAACTTAAATGGAATTAAAATTCATATTAAACGTTAAAAGTTTATTAATTTTTAATCTAACCATATTAACGCCCTTTTTGCTTCTAACTTTGAATTTTATTTCGTTAAAAATGTAACAAACTTTGAAAAGTCTATTAATTATTACACGGTTAA
Source organism: Atta cephalotes (assembly GCF_000143395.1). NCBI lineage: Eukaryota > Metazoa > Arthropoda > Insecta > Hymenoptera > Formicidae > Atta > Atta cephalotes. The sequence continues at coordinate 234,537 of NW_012130155.1, read as the reverse complement.
TCATATAAATTTAGACGTGTTATAATATCTCGTAACTGCTATTTAAATTAATACTTTTTATTTTACTGCGCAAGCATAATTACAAATTGTCATACAAGTATTATATAATATTTTGATAAGGTATTTTAATAATGTTCCGGAGAGATTTAGAGTCGAAATTCTAATATAAAAATATTGAAGAAAATGCAAATTATAAACTCTTATAATATATTATTATTTTCTTCAAATTTTCACGTCTTGAAAGGAAATATGTGATTTATTCAATCATGAAGAAAATGAATTGCTATTGGTGGATAGAAAATGATAACATTCACTTCGTTGTTACCATGAGAGATAATATCGCGACATGAGAAATTGCTCGCGCTATCTATCAACTCGAATCTCTTGGATTCCAATACCAAATAAATAAATTACGGGAAATACCTGCTTTGACAAATGATTGACTCTATGTGCAGTTAATTGATCGAATTGAACGAGTAACTGTTACTTGTAGATTGGGAAGCGCTCATCAGTGCTTACATTACACACATTACGAGAAATAATATCGCTGCGAGTTAAATTTCATTACAGTGATAACGTCTGGCCTTGATACGCAACAACACGATTTTTTGTTTACATACGTCACGTTCATGAAAAATAGCTTGGTACTTGTTTTCCATGAATTTCAAGCTCGAAATCGCCTGCAATATTATTTCTCATAACACTGTCACGATAAGTGAACATTTCCTATCTACAAACAGTAATTACTATTCTGCTTGATTGTCTAAATATCGGGATTGTCTAAATATCGTCAATCATTCATTAAAGCAGTTACTGTTTTGTTGTGATAATCTGTTTTTCACTTTTTGCATTGTATTTTCCACTGTGATTTAAATGTATTTTCAATCATTTTCTGTTTGAGAAAGCTGTGTAATACAAATGGTGTGATATACAAATCGTCGAATCGAATCGTTTCAGTAATACGTATTAAGACTCCATCTGAAATCTAGGTCTTTTTTGGTTTCATTCTCTCTATGAAATAGAAAATGGATTGAATAAAGTTTTTAACATTCGAATAAAAAAACTATTGGTAATGAAATGGACATATTGAAAAATAACCCTGACTTTTTTTGAAAAACGATTACAGTAAAAAAACTTGGACTGGACAAAAAAAGATTCAGATTGCAAACCTAGAGAATAAAAATATTGCAGACGGAGAGTTAATAATCACCTTAAAACATTTGGAATGGAATAACCATTTGATAAAGTATTAAAACATTGGTAATCCATTTGATAAAGTATTAAATATTGCCTGGTACAAAAAAATGTGCGTATCAAATTGGTGTGAGGTCTTAGTATTTGTAGACACGAAACGATGCACGTTTCGAAGCGTGTTTGTTTACGCATGGTCATACTATCATTTGTACGTTGAGCAGACAAACACGTGCCCCTCCGTTATCCTTCGAAATATGTGATCATTCTTTACGATTAACGATTCCGAATAGTTAATGTCCGAGACAAACAAATCGTGACGAGACGTTTATTGAGACAAATATCTCATGTTGTTTGCAATTTCGTGTGATCGTAGTTTCTCCGTGTTTTTTTTCATCGTCGCGAAATAATAATAAAATGTATATATGCATAATATATGCATAAAATGTTGCATAAAATTAAAACCAGAATGTCCACGTTTAAAATGTCATGTGAAATCTGCAATTAAGCGCGAGATAATTAACCTGAGAGAAGCAGGTCTGGGAAGAGGTATCGGTGAAGCAATCATGGAGTGAGTAATTCGTTAATTATCATTTTGCTTGTTGTCTGCAGAATTAATTGTTTATCATTATTATTTCATACGCGATTATGTTTCGAAATATTAATTATATTTTCGATACTCTGCTAATTCGAATATTACACATTTCACAGTTCAACGTACTACTTGAATATTGCAACTTACTCCGCTGCTACTTGCCATATCGATAAGTAACAAATTATCTTTTTATATTAATTTGAACTAGTGGATCTTTGAAAACTATGTGTCATAGTAAGATTTAATATGGAGATTTTATATAAATATCAAGTTTTTAAGAGTCTAAAAACATTGTTAACCCTTAATACACATCTTAGTTTTTAACTTTACTATATACGATCATTGTCCTTAACGGATTAATTTTCATCACTTTTACAAATGTATATGAATTATTAAACGATTTTTACATATACAATATTTTGACATCTTTAAGAATTATTTGTTGTATTTGTATATTCAATTATATATTCAAATTGTAGATAAATTGTTATAACTAAATATAGTTAACAAAATAAGAGAAACTGTTTCACATAAAAATATAAAACTCTGGAACAAAAATGTTTAAAGGAAAAATATAGTTCAATATCTTAAAATTGATATTTCAAAGTACAAAAAAATTGTTCAAATGTCGGCTGTTCAAAAAGTTTAGTTATTGAGTAACCTGAAAACAATGTTTTTTTTGTTAATATGCGTGAAGGGCTATAAATTAAAGATATATTACATTTATATTTTAAACAATGCATTTTATTATTGCTATTGTGTTAAAAAAAACTTATAATTTATTAGAAGAGTGTTCTTTATAACATTACAGATAATATAATAAATATTACTGACAACGTTTAGTAAATATAAGAACGTCAAAAATCTTCTTCATTAAATCTTGTTCATTAAAGCTAATATGTTGTTTTAGGTTAAAGTTAGTTAGGTTAAAGTAAAATCCTTTTTTAATAATTCACGAAATATTTCCGTAATACAACCGAGAATTAGTTGAAAATATAAAGAAAAAATAAAAATCTTTTAGTTACAAAAAATGTACACTCTTAATATACACATTGGATCGTTTGTGACTCAGAAGTGAATTTCGGAGTTACGCCAGTTAAAGGACATGCACGAATTGAGGCCGGCAACGCACAAAACTGTTTTCTAGAAAAAGCCAAACTTTTTTAGGAATAGAAAAGAATTCGATATTTGATCAAGTGCTCTTAGTATTTCAAAGGAAAAAAATGCGTAGAACATGAGTGACCCAAAAGTGTGTATTAAGGATTAATAATATTTTTTAGGTTTTCACGAGTATTATCTTCAAAGGTATCAAAAGGTGATATCTTTAAAGATACTAGAAGGAATAGTATAAAGATAAATGCCAAAGATTTCTAATGAGAAAAATGAGCTAAAATAGATTAGCGTTGATATTTAATAACTCTGGATTTTTATTCTGGAAAAAAAAATTATCTCCACAAGTACATCATATTTTCTTCTCTTATATTTTTGAATAACCAGATTATACAGATAAGCTTTTTAAGATAACACTCATTGAGAACACTATAAAAATAAAATAAGTTATGAATATAAAAATGATATAATAAATGATATAATAAATGATATAAAAAATATACATATATTCAATGATTATTTCAACAATATTTAAACTGATTAAATTCGATTTTTTTTGATTAGATAAAAATTGATTTAATTTTTGATTAATAAAAAAGGAAAAAATAAAGAAAAAAAATAAAGTAAAACTATATGTAGGTAGAAAATATGAAGTTTTAGAATATAAAATACAGATTTCGGAATATGAAATTAATCATCTTTATGGTATTCATATTTCGTAGAAAAGCTTGAACCAATCACAATCGTTTATAGATATATTATATTTTTATGTGTTATTTAACATTTATAAAATATTATAATAAAAATGGTTAATATTTAGATTTTATTTTCTTTTCTCTCTTTCACTTCCTCAAATATTTTTAGAAATAAAATTTGAGATTCGTGGTTGTACTGAGAAAAAATATAGTCAATTTTAATATTCAATATTGTCAAATAATATTTATTTAAAGTAAATAAATATTTGTTTAATGAAAAAAATAACTGTTAAATCAAATTAATGGTTCCTGTATCAAATAATATATCATTATATTTAAGTTGGCAATATTCAACTAAATATTTATTAAAATTTATTATATTTTTTATCAATGTAGCCTTGCTAAATCTTTCTAGAGTTCAATATTAAGCATTAATTAGTGCAAAATAAATATTCAATTTTTTTCAATGTATATGCGTTATAAGCATAAATGAAAAGATAAGAAATATTTTATAATCTCATGTTATATTTCTGTTAATTCATTTAATAAATATTGCAATAATGCTTATTACATTTATTCTTATAATGCACCAATTTGATTTTTTTTTATAATTGTTATTTTTATAATTGTTATTTATAAATGTTAGCTTATCGATAATCACACTTTATACATATATCATTTAAAACAAAATAATATAAGGATCAATAAATATTTCGTTCCAGAATATAGAATATTTTATATAAATTATCTCAGAATTAATCAGTTGTATGAAAAATGCTTAATACTGACAGTGAAATGTAATCTCTGACGTATCATATTATAAAATAACTGTGACAACGTGTCAGCAATATAACAATTTGAGATTATTTATTAATATTATTTAAATTATGAAAATCTATAACAAATATAACATTAATAATTAACATAATTACTTATAATTACTTATAATTACTAACATAATTATTCTTTAAAAACTTGTGATGGGGAACACATCAGGAATGCTTAATTAATTTCGGAAACGCTCTATTATAATATTGACAGTGATCATAGAATATCTTGTATAGACAAGCACAACTTAGTTGCAAGCAAAATCAAATCTGAGTTCATTGTTATCTCATCAATTATTCATCTTACTTGTAACAATTTATCTTGAGCTCTTCTGATATCTAACTTATATTCGTGTTTTCATTATTGAGAAACATAATCCTCCTTGTAATAAATAGCATATCTACTTCGCGAAGTATGCCAGCGATCACGATCGATTATTCTCTCCGAGTATTGTTCTTCGCAGTTTCTCTGCATATTGTTTTCGTTTATACCTTGGAGAGTATTAACAATGCACTTGGTGTAGTTACATCTCCCATGAGAATCGATCGTAGTTTCATATCGTAAGCAAGTACCGTACATTCGCACAGATGCATACTGATTGTTTCTGCTATGTTTAAATGAAATAACCCGAGTATATAATCTAAAGATATAACTTCCGAACCCGTATCGATGAATTTTATCACAAGTAGATATACATTTTCAACTGCTCGGCACATTTTGTATACATTGCGGAGCTAAATTAAAAATCAAGCTAAAAATGCAAATAATTCTTTATAAACAGGACTCTTTTATAATCTATTTCTATCCCTTTATGAAAGAATATTTATATGCATATGTACGTGTGATTCAATACGAAAAAAATGCAGTATGTGTATTTATTTACATACGCTTTGATGCGGAAAAAAAAAGAATATACTCGTAAATGAAAAAAGGGTAATCGTCGCTGCATAGTCCAACCATTACACGGACACATTCCTACGTTACACGCGTTCGCATCAATCTACGAACGAACGAGTTAGGAATGCGATATATTCTACCCGTTTACACATGTATGCATCATATTCGCTCTCTGTACATATGCGTACTCGCTCATGCATTTATTTATGGAAGATTCCGGAGAGTCAGACGGGCCAGATGCGCGGCGCCACGACAAAATCGCGCTAGTTTCAAACGACACAGCTATCGCCATGAGAGAAGACTCAATTTACATACGCAACTTTTGCAGTTTAACGGCAAATACGTGCAGCCATATATATCATACGCGTGGCGAACTCTCAGTCAGTGGAGAGACCCCTGCGGTTACTGTTTGCATTCGTGAAAGTATACTTCCACTTCCGTACAACACGAACTGCTCTAACCTCTGCACTTATTGCATTACGAATTCTCAATTTTCTCCAAATGAGGTAAAACGGAAAGATACATTGCAACAAACACATAGATTCAACGTCTTTAAATTGGCGCTGCGCGGCGATGCAGCTAAAAAGATGTGATTTCTGAAAATCAATTGAGAATGTAGAATAAACAATTTTTTTATCTCAACCTTTATTTTCGAAAATAATTTTCAAAATAAAAAAATTAGCTGATCTTTGTTTTTTTTTTGCTAAAAATTAATTATCATAAAAAAATGTTACACTTATAACAGCGTGGATCCACTAAATTCTTATTTTTTAAAGGCTAATAAAATTAAACTCATTGATTTTGAAAATTTTTATTGTATCCTTTTGATATTTAAACTCTCATTTACCTATTTATTACATAGCGTTAAAAAATGTAATATGAACTCACGATATCAGTTAAGAGTAAATTCAGTTAAGTAAACTTCAATATGTCATTTGATAATTATATCAAAATATAAATAAAATATGATAATTCATTTATAAAATATAATATTTTATTTATAGTAAAATTTAAAATAATTTACGTTACACTAAAAAAATGATATATGAAGTGTAATAGATAATTAAAGATGTAAAAAAATGATATTTTTGATCAAATTACATAAAATTGCGAAAAAACATACAGAGTTCATGTTAAATATGTAATGTAGAAGAAGAAATAGAATTCAGTTTTCTTGTTATTCGATACTTTTTAATATTTTTGTCTTTATAATTTTATATCGAAACGGAAATATGTATTATTGGCTATTGCAATTCATGAGTTAATAATAGGTTAATAGATCTGCTTGCTCTTTGCATTCAGCATCTGTGTTTTCTCTTTTTTCAACGCCCGAATTTAGTTTTCTAATCATATCACTTTAAGTGTAAAAATTTTAGGGGATTTCAAGCAGTGCGAACAGACATAAACAACCTAAAAAAAAATATCCGCGTAAAAAACTGTCAAAGCCGAAGGAAAAAAAACTATTATTTTCGAATTTTTTGTTCTAAAATATTCTAGTATATTTCCGTCGTTTACATCTCTATAATTAAATAATTTTTATTGTTTTAATAGAATGCACTTTTATACTCACATATTTTTCTAATATAAAAACTCCATGATATACAATATTACTAAAAGCATTTAAGCTTAAAAAGCATATTTATTAATTTTAACTAACTTCAAACTTTCAAAATCCATTTTCCCGAGACTCGCGCGTTCAGGGACATTCTGTATATACATGCGTATGTGTCACATAGCAAGTTCAGAAATATAATTACATTAATATAATGTTAACAGAGTAGAACGCGCGGGATAACTTAATAACACGCTTATTATGAATACCTTACTTTCATCGATTGCTGACGGTTGTTGTAGAGCGCTAGTTGTAGTGACTGGTAATCAACGAAGAAAATTAATTAATATACGTAATAGTAACAGAGAGATAGGTCCTATACGGGGGAGAAAAACCTTTAAATAAATCAGAGTAATGCATTTATTGGCCAGAGGAAAATCCGCTTTCGTTAATCTTGTTATTGTTAATTAATGGATGCCGATAGAAGTGACTGATTGATAATTCGCATTTGCTGGTACAAACACTTGCAACGTTCGCGCTTATAATCGGTGCCGCGTTAATGGATGGTTGTTATTTGGCGCGCGCGATCAAGCGTCTCCACATGCGACAACGTTAACGAGATATTAAATGATAGCGGTCGCACGCAATGCTGTCGCCAAATGCACGAGAGTGGCGGTTATACTGATGTATTTCAACCGTTATAGTTAACGATCGATTTGTCTATAGTTGTCATTTGGCAATCCCAGCAATGTTATTTCCCTTTCGATCCTTTTTAATCTTATTTTCATTCACCAGAACAAAATGTTCGTATTTAAATTTATCACTGAAAAGATTTATTTCTCTTCGCTACAAACTTCTCTTGCGCGATGATTATCGGGTAGCAAAATCTTTCATTTTATCACAATGGGAAATATCAGAAAGCTCGATAACAGGATACAACGGTATAAAGTAGAGAAAAGGTAACTGTAGACGAAACTCATTTCAGTACCATCCACAGAGTCGGCGAATTAGAATGTATTTTAACGTTGGCCCCTGAGAAATTAGGATTCTCGCTACTGCCATAGAATCCCTCCGAGGCAGCCTGCAGTTCGATGTTAAACGCTTGGGCGCGATAATTATACGCTTCTGGAACGCTGCGTGTCCCGTGAATGCGATTAACTCTCGGTATTTCGGCATCGGACTTAATCTAAGCGTTATCATCTAAATTACGCGGTTCGAGAACTAGCCGTGCGTCCCAAATCTCAATCTTCCGTGATTTGCCAGCTCGATTCCGTTCGTTCGAATATTGGATAATGCTCGTATGAAATGGTTGAATGAACAAATTTGTAGTAAAGAGAAAATTTAAGAACATTACATCGATACGATAAAAAGAGAATTTAAGAATATTATACTGTTCTCTCTCTCTCTCTCTCTCTCTCTCTCCTCCCCTCCCTCCCCCCCTCCCCCCCTCTCTCTCTTTCTCCTAAAAAATAATAAACGAGAAACGTGATTTAATTCTATTTTTTGCTTACTGATGTATCTGCTTCATCTCATTTCTATATGGTAATTTTAATATCACTTGCAAAGATACTACATGGAACCATAAAGGCGGGAAATTTTAACGCGCGGAAATCTGGCATGAAATACTCATCAATTGAAGGTACTGATAAAATTGCGTCGATCACAAAAACTGTTCAAACTCGTCAGCAATGCCCTTTCCAATATTCTTGCATTTCTCTTTATTTGGAACACTGATGCACATGTAACCCACGAGAATTACTGCGCAGTCGAACAAAATTTCTACGGAAAATCGCAAACTCGCGTGCTTAGCTACAACGTCTGCCGTTTTAATAGACGCTCACGTTAATAATGCCGCTGATGTAAGCACTTTTAGAGTTACCAGCTGTACGATTTAGTAAGAATCCCTGACATCGAATACGATAAGAGACAGAGAACGATAACAGCCATTAGGAAAGATAAAGCGTCTGTAGCATCTGTACTAAGGCATCCGAAAATTACTGGTATAACAAGCGCAATTGCGAGTGCTGTTAGAGCGCTATTTATCGACTTGAATTTCTCTTTTGCGAAAAAACCGTGCTTCAGTTACTTAAAGTTCGATCTTGTCGCGCGATCGACCGAGAATGAAAATTTACTACGCCGGTAACGGCGATGCGGCTCGTTTATATGGCATTACGAGGCATAATCTAACGCGACGCTATTACGAAGTGGTAAGAAAAACGTTGCCGCGTCCGATGCGAAGGAGGAACTCATTGTTTCACCAGGATAATGCCCCCATTTTCGTGTCCTCTTCTTTTCTTTTTCTCTCTTACTCTCTCTTTAGATGCTGAGAGATCCATGCTAGGAATTCGTCGATGTAATTTCGCACGAGCGATAGAGTGACATGTTGGAATTTGCACAAGCGTTCTTTTGTCGTCGGCAATATTACTATGACGGATTCTTGGCTGTGAACGCAGCCAAGCTATTTCGCAGCGAATAAGAACGGATAAGAGATCGTATGATTATTACGCGATCGATCATATTCGCCATTCAAACTTCTCACGCGAACAGAATATATATATAACACCAGAATCGATTTGTAATAATTCTTTAATATCTTCCAACATGATTGGCTATAATTGCTCATTTTAGGAAGTATAACGTACATACACTGGAAAATAAGTTCGCCGAAATATATAAAAATTAGATTTAGATTTAAAAATAATTTTATTTGAATATCATTAAAATAATTATATAAAAATGACATATATAAACAATGCTGTAAAAAATTTTTATATTTTAACAATCACAAAAAAGAAGTTTTTAATTTTAAGATATTAAAATGTTTTATTTTTATTCCTGTTTTTTAAACACTTAAAGAGGTTTCAGTTTTAATTATATAAAACACTATATATGTTTGGATTTAAAATATTAAAATATTAAAACGTTTAATATTGAAATATCTTTTATCATATCATTATTAAATGTTTGTTTTACAAAGATATTTTAAATGTAAACATTTTAAATACTGCACTTTTTGCAGTGTAAATGAATGTTCTACATAATTATTTTGATAGTCAATGCATACAGCATAGATCTCCAAGAGAGATCCTATCCTAATGACATCCAAAGTACGCCTGAGGACCTAGATAAAAGCTAAGAAAACAAAATTATTTTTTGTATGTAATTATCTATATCTAATTGTTTTTAAATACTTCAGCAAAACCATTCTTTTTTTAATATCCGTAGTTTAAATATTTCAAACAATTCGATACCATATCCTTGATTAAGAAGTATGATGAAATATCGAAGTCGCTAACGGAAATTTAGTGCATCTGTTCTTCACTCGAGTGAGAATTACGGCTTTTGGATACATTATAATGAGAATGGGGAAAAGGATTGAGAGAGGAAATAAGAATCGACTGTTGAGGGAGTAAACTTTTCTTTGTAAATAAGCGTGACAGGTACCCGCAGACTGGTTGCGACTGTGTAATAAGACTTCGGTAGAGCACCCGGTATTGGCAAGCCTTGATTTATTTCGGCCAACCGAGGTGAGAACGTCGGTACGTGTACGGTAAAGGAAAGCGGGTGGTGACCCGTAGCCAAATACACGATTCTTTTCTTCCCCGTCGCGAAAAGCGCGGGATTGCATAAGCTGCCGTTACAATTCCTATATCCCACGACTTTCGATTTTATAATGGAACATTCGTCTGCGAATGTGGTCGTCGTCGTAAGAAGACCAATCCCCAAAATCCCACATTGCACGTACAACTTTCGGACATTTCCTCGATTGAGCTCGTCCCGATCTAATCGCTTGAATATTCTTCCTGGCAGTCGCGTGCAATACATATCGCATCTATTGCGAAAATTTCACCATTCCTAAGCCACATCAGGATCGGCATATCCTTTCTTGGATATTAAGTGAATATGGAATGAATGCCACGTTCGAAGAACGGTGCACGTGCAGCACAGCTTCTTTGCTGACAGGCAATCGATTTGATAACATTAAAAGATACGATGAAAGCCTTTCGCCAATTTTGAGTCGCGTACAAGTCACTTTTATATTATAGATAATAATAGAAATATTAAAAATTAAAGTTTTCAATCTTTAAATGTACCGAAAGTAGTTAGTAATTTTTTAAGATGTTTGGAACTGTCGAAGTTTATAAATATGTCACTAACATTCTTCTCATAAAAGATATCTATGAAAAGAAAAAAATTTAGCTAAAAAGTTTTAAAAATAATTTTATGGGATCCTTAAACTAATTAAACAGAATGCTTAAATGTTGATGGCTATGCTGCAAAAGATATTTAGAGAATTTTTTAAAATTTTTTAGAATTTCTAAAAAATATTTAAAGAATTATAAATATTTTTATTTAGAGAGAAATATTTAAAGAATTTGTATATTCTCGCAACAAATTTGAGAATCTTGCTTACTTATTTTGATGGCCCAACAAAATTATTTTCAAATCTACCTAAATTTTTAAATTTAAAGCAAATCATTTTTTTAGCAAAATCATTTTTTCAGTGTGCATATCTTCAACAAGATATTTGATACCCATTGGATAAAAAATAACATATGGACATAGCAATTTATACTAAGCATCATTTTTATTTTTTACTTATATCGTCATTGCAAGGAGATATTTATAAATATAGAAAATAAATCTGGTGCAGTAAAGGATTGATGACAGAAGATTTAGAAGTACTTTTAATTATATAATAAAAGATTATCAGTCAATTAAAAGCATCCCCTGGTGAAAATTTTTCTCATAATTTTTATACGAATTGGAACATTTTTCCGAAATACTCAGAAATTTTTGGAAAGTTTAAATCTTCTCTCAGAATTTTTCATATAAGTGAATTATAAAATATTCTCATCTCATAATTTTAAAAAAATATTTTTTAATTTTTTAGATTTTATAACATTTCAGAAATTATATTGGGTTGTCCGGAAAGTTTGTGCCGACTAACCTATATAATTTAATAAATGTATACTAAAATTTAAATTTTCTGCGTTTCAATTTTTCTTCAACATCAGCACAAACTTTCCGGACAACCCAATACTTACAAAAAAATCTTACAATATATCTTATAATACATATCTTAAAATATTTCATAATTAACATAAAATGAAAAATTCTAAGAAAAGATGTAGATTTTTTGAGAAGTGTTTCAATTCGTGTAAAAAATTGAGAGAAAGTTATAAAATTTTTATAGAAAATTTTTTCTGAAAAATTATATAGATCTTCTAAAAAATTCTACAAAAAATTTTGAGAAAATTTTCCACCAGAGTTCTATAAGCAGAAATATAACAAAATTTCTAAAAGTAAATCAGTGTATTATTATTGACATCAGTGTTACACTTATAACTGATGTAATCGTCAATGAATATTTATTGTATTTCAGTAATATACTGATTCACTTTTAGAGATTATGATTTTCTGTAGATTCACTCTGTATAGAAATCATAACTTCCAAAAATGAATCTGTGTGTGTGTGTGTGTGTGTGTGTGTGTGTGTGTGTGTGTGTGTGTGTGTGTGTGTGTGTGTGTATATATATATAATAA
>NW_012130155.1:218498-222102 GCF_000143395.1 Atta cephalotes | reverse complement strand
GTGTATTATTACTGAAAAACAGTAAATATTATAAATATTCACTGATGATTACAATTAGCAATGATGATTACAAGTGTAGCACTGAAATCAGTAATAATACACTGATTCACTTTTAGAGAGTAGTACCTCACAATGATAAGATTCTAACATTGATCTGTTTTAGCTTTGGTACTTGCAGATTTAATCTACTTTGTATGCTTTGATGTACGATTTATCTACGAGGATGATATCAATCTACATAAAATGGGCAAAGTTCTTTTGGAAATTTTTACTGTTTTATTTTACAGCGATTTTATATATTAACTTTTCGAAACGACGAAGAAACGCTTTCTCTCTCTTTCTTATATTAATTTCGCACTTTTTCTACCGAGCCGACATCAATCGATAGGCCATTATGAAAATCCGATTAGAATGTGGCTCCAGGCTCGTAAAATTCACAACGCCAGAGTTCAATGTAGATCGGTAGTGAAACGAGAGACTGGGCGCTGGCACAAGCAGTTTACGCCCTCGGAAAAGCCGCCGTCGCTAGCGAAATTTAAGTTCCTAACTATTTGAACGTTTGCCAGAAATAAAGCTTCCGGATAGTACCGACCTGCCGACGAGGAATTATTTCTTAAGTAAAGCAACTTTATTTCTACGTAAGCGAGTCCACTCGCTGATATTGAACGGTTTATAGCCTACAATAATGAACAATGTTATCTTGGCTTACGCGTGATAACATAAATAGCATCAGAAGACAATGATAGCTTTTTGATTAATGGAAGGATAAGAGAATGAAAGAAAAGTAAAGTCGCGATAATAAATGATGCCCGTCGCAACTTTTACAGGTCATTACAGAAATCTTTGCGCGCGATAAGGGCAGAACGGCGAATAAACTACCAGATGTAAAAATGCGTAAAAGAAGATGCGAAAAAAGAAAGAGCTAGGGATTTCTCGATATTAACGAACACATTGGCTTCAAAAGAAATCATTATTCGCGCATTTTTCTCTGTTTGTCTAAGAACGAAGTTTTTTTCCAAGAAGATTCTAAGAAATCACAATGCCGTGTAAAATTTAAACGTCACAAAATTTTATTCTATAATGTGTGAATTATTGAATAAAGATACTAATTATTGATATGAAGATACTGTTGATAAAAAAGTGATATAAATGAAAAAATTAATATTTTTTAAGATAACGAAAAGAAATTAATCTTACAGATTTATATAATATAGGGGGGACTGAGATATTCCCCCCCCCCCCATGAATCACAAAAATTCAAACTCTTAAAAATGCATTTAAATATAACAATTTTTGAATCATTTTTTTTTAATAATTAAAGTATAATGTGTATTTTAAAATTTAATTAATATATTTAGTAAATATTTATTAGTTTTTAAGAAAAAAATAAAAACATATTTTTTAAGAAATGACTCATGATGCCCCATATATTCAAAATAGTAGAATGCAAGAAATAACGGTGAGGAAAGTTGAAAAGTATTTTCAATTAACTTAATTCTTAATATAGTCACTAATACAATAAAATATAATTGTAACTATATAATAATTATAATAATTATTAAATAATAAAAGAGAAAGTTAAGAAAACAAATGAAAAATAACCATTAATATAAGATAAAAAATATATTACGATGAAATAAAATTAATTGCTTAAAAGTATAAACTGAAAAATAATAATAATATAATAATAATATAATAATAATATAAACTAAAAATACTCTTTTAGCACATATATTTTCTATATTGTTATTTTATCATGAATATTTATTTTATTATGAATATTTAATATAAATAAATAATGTACGACCTCAACTATATATTTAATTATATAATTTAATAGAAATTTAATAGAAAACTATAAAAAATAAATGTTAGATTATTACTTGTAACGTAGTAAGTTGAGAAAAAATGTGTAGAAACTTGCACCTTATCTTCATACATGTATCTTGTACTACAAAAATAATATTAAAATATTTTTATGCGGTTAAAAAGTTTCTTTTGCACCACGAAAACCATTAATGATCGATGCTTTTCGATACAATGAAATTTAATCACTATCACCTAGATAAAAAGTATGGGCAACGAAGTAATGTATTGGTAATAGTATTAATTTAAACATTCTAGATTATGTTAATTAAACAATCGATAGTCTCTCCGGTTTCTTCTTATTTTTGTGGAAAAACGCGACTCATTTATGACAGCTCATTTATGATAGCTCATTTATATGGAAAAATGTCCCAATTCTGATAAGAAATTAAATTTACATTTTATTATGGCTGCAATGTTCGAATTTTAAATATTATATAGCATAGTCTTAAACACAGACTTCTATAATTAGACTGTTCACTTTGTTAGATTATTTTGTATGTGATAGAAAAAAAATAAAAGTGGTGCCGAGAAGAAAGAATCTTCTTGTCTATAGAAATCTGTATTATAGTTTTAATAATTAAAAATATAATATATGGAAAGAAAGTGAAGTTATAAAAATTGTATATTCATCATAATACATAAAATTGTACATTATCATAATTAAAACGTTATTTCAATTATAATAAGAACTTATAAAAAAAATTTCTAATAAAAAGTTGCTAATTTTGAGATGTCACTTTTCTCAACGCACGATACACTCATACATAAAAAGATTCGTATTAAAAAATCATATCGGCAAAGGAAATCAAAATATATATCTCGATCAAGCTCTATCGTTCCTACTACTCGAGAGATTCTTAATATACGTACAAGAAAGATCATCATTTACTATATCGATATTCGACCGAAGGTTATGGAAAAATGATACGCTTGAACAGACTTTATAACTTAAAACGAAAGTCGAACGATATGTAGGAGAATAATATACCGCAATCGTTCCACCAGTTGGATTCGCAAAATATTCCGTTTATTTCACAGAGCATGGAATTTATTTCAGTCCTGTACTTGGTATTTCGGTCAGATATTTCATAACCCTCCTATTGCAGCTACGGTGACTGAAAAATATTTCGATATCTGCATATCTATATTGATTTCATCTCGCGATGCTTTCTATCTCTTTTCAGTCCTCGTCTTTTCTATCATTGCATCTTTCACCACGTTCTTATCATTATGTTTCTTTCCCATAATGCAATCTAACGCGCATTTGTTAAATCGAAATTTTATACTGGAATATACATATACATGATAAATACAACTATGGTAAAGTATATGAAACTTTAAGAGGTACATTTTAAGAGGTACATTTTGCATCCAATGATCCAATTTGAAATGTATCTCTCTCTCTTTGCATATATCAGAGAGTTAATTATATATCCACAGTCGTATAAGTAAATCTAATTATACTGAATATTATACTTTTCATAAAATTTAGGACAACGTAAGAATGAAATTTTCTATATCGATAAAAACTTAACCATCTGCTGAAGTAAAGAATAGTATATTTTTGAAAGATGTTCTGGTAATGATGTTGCAGCACTCGTCATTGTAAATTTATACTTTGCACACACATCACTTGTGTGTGTGTGTGTGTGTGTGTGTGTGTGTGTGTGTGTGTGTGTGTGTGTGTGTGTGTGTGTGTGTGTGTGTGTGTGTGTGTGTGTGTGTGTGTGTGTGT
>NW_012130155.1:215406-217657 GCF_000143395.1 Atta cephalotes | reverse complement strand
GTGTGTGTGTGTGTGTGTGTGTGTGTGTGTGTGTGTGTGTGTGTGTGTGTGTGTGTGTGTGTGTGTGTGTGTGTGTGTGTGTGTGTGTGTGTGTGTGTGTGTGTGTAATCACTCTTATTCGAATATATAAATTTTGAAACCTCAAGTGTTCCAAGTTCTCTTTTCAACGTGCGCCAGTCTCATTAATCTCGGCCGAACTATTCGCCTAGCTATACGTACTTGCTAAAACCGTCATGCTATAGAGATATCATCGGACGTTGTAGATGAAAGCCCGAATTTGATCTTCAAAGTGTCTATTAGTCTTACGTCCGTTATTAATCAAATATAGCTGACAACTGCGATATTGCTCGCTATCAATCAATCATTGATAGTCGGCTGAGTCAGTCACGAATTATCCGGTGCAAGTCCATTATGCATAGATGATAGATGATAATGAGCTTACTGTGTTATTAGAACAAGTTATACTCGTTATTGAAATTAAATATCTTTACTCGTTGCAACTAAAGAAAGACGACGTTATCACTGCCAGAGTGTATAATTTAACACATTTCTGTACTTCGATATGTTCGATATACATATCCACATGCAATCGTGCAACTCGTATATCAAAGACCGGCGTAGCTATATTGTCAATAATAAAAGAAAAATACAGATATGCGCGAATAGAAAAAGAAAAAAAGGAAGGGTAGAATGAAAAGAGAGGATACAAGTAAAGGACGGGAGTCCAATTAAGTGACGTGGGACGTGGATGCCACGAGAACATCGTTACAGCATCGAGATCGCCATTATGCCACGAAGAGGACGACCCTAACGACGTGGCTACCGTGATTTATGGTCCAACGAAAACGCGCCACGGGACACATGGATTATGTATCCAAAGAATGACTTTCTAGTTGTAGTACTTTATAAAAGTAGATTAAGACAATAATGCATCATGGTCTTTCATCTTTACCATTAGCATAATTAGTCTTCACTTTATGCAAATAAAGTTACAAATGTATAATTCGCGAGTTACAAACATCTCGAAACAAACGCCTCGTAGCAATTACGCCGAAAATAGAAAGTTTGTATGACGGTACAAGGTTGCTTCATAGGTTCCACATGCTTTAATTATGGAATTCTTTAAGTGATCTGAAATTCCCCTTTTGACGAAAACTGTTTAAATTTGAATTTAAATAACCTTCTAGTTGCCAACAAATCAACATCATACATTTGTTTCTTATTATGCTACTTATAATATAATATCAGCGTGATTTTCGACAATGGCAATGATTTTGAGATATTCTGTACAAACACGATGATTTATAGGTCGCAATGCGGTCATCAGATCAAAGTACATATCATTAGTAGCAGTAGGAAATAGCAGCTCTTGATTACTTCGAGGTTGCCAAGTCCCGGACGGTTAGATGAACACACACGCAATGACGCGTTCACTTACCTGACACCGCTAGATGGACAGTTCTGATTAATGGTGGGTGGGCGCTGACTTGACACTCGTAAAGGCCGGCATCGCGTTCCGTAGCAGAACGTAAAAGCAATCGCCAATCATTGGGTTTCTCAAAGGCTAGGGAGAATCTGGAGTCACTCGCGTACGTATCGAGACCAATAGTGAGTAAATGAAGCTCCTCTCCCCGTCTACGCACCCAAGACACCTATAATGAAAAAAAAGTGCTTGATGCAGTCCACAGAACTTTTTAATCCTGGATTACAGCGACGAGTCAGACCTGTCTGTCTGTCTTCAAATAGGAAAAATTTTAGACGGCTATACAATTAATACTATAAGGTTCTAAATTATAAATAAAAATCTTTGAATCTTTCACTATCATCGCCGTAAAACAGAAATTACATACTTCAAACAAGATGT
Organism: Atta cephalotes; assembly: GCF_000143395.1. NCBI lineage: Eukaryota > Metazoa > Arthropoda > Insecta > Hymenoptera > Formicidae > Atta > Atta cephalotes. Next base: position 215,793 of record NW_012130155.1, on the reverse strand, counting down.
TTTAGTACTTATGAGTAGTTTTTATAGCCAACAACAGCTATAAAACAGCTCTCAATTACGATGGTTAATTAAAGAGGTTAATAATAAGAAACACGTAATTTTCTCTTCTTCTTTATTAACAATTAACTAAATTGTAAAATGGGAAATAGAATTTCTATTGACATCTTTCTCTGGTCTGCTGCTAGTGATCTCCGAAAACTATTAGCCCCAGAACTCGGAAAGTCACTATTCACTTCTGAACTTTACACGCGATATACAAGGGTGCAGACAAGGCATATTTATACGCGGTAGACTTTCGTGAGTGGACGTATAAGAATAGTCTTGTGCCTTTCACGAAAGAGAGAGAGAGAGAGAGAGAGAGAGAGAGAGAGAGAGAGAGAGAGAGAG
>NW_012130155.1:197605-213839 GCF_000143395.1 Atta cephalotes | reverse complement strand
TTTCACAATTTATAAAAAATTACATAATTTTTTCTTCAAAAAAATCTAGCTTTAAATAATGATAAATTAATTTATATATATTTTTTATCAAATAAATATATAAGAATATATATATATATATATATATATATATATATATATATATATATATATGTATATATTCTTCAAATATTATTCTTCAAATAAACAAAGTAGATTTAATACGATGTAACAGCCCAGAAATTGACTTGAAAAACAGAATATTTGCTCAAATTTATTTTGTAATAAAGTATACATTTTTCGAGATGACTCTTGATGTTTGTTTTTACAAACATATAGAATGAATAGAGTTGGTCGTCAACACGCGTAATCATATATACATGTTGCCATTGAAGCAACATGATTTTTTTTCATCGTTTATAAGATTATTTTTTACGACTATATTCAATTATATATTTAATTCTTACTATTAATTTATTATTAATAAGTAATTCTGATATATCAAAGCAGGAATTATTTACTTATTCTTTTAAAACAAAAATCAGAGTTATTGGAAATAGAAATTTTTTAATTATTTTAACAAAGCAACATTTACAAATAATTATTTCTTTAACGATGCTTAAATTCGAATATATTTCATAATGCAATTTAAACTTTTCGCTAATACACATGTAATTTGTCCATGACTGTTTCTAGAAAGCGCAGAATAACAAAAGAATCATTGGATCCAATAATATCAATATCAAAAATATGTACGTAATTTATTTTTGTAAGTGTTTATTAATAATCTTTTATATACTTTGACGGAATTACGCATTGTGCACAAGTAACATTGGAAATACCGAACAAAATAAAAAATTATGTAAAGTTACGACCAATAAATGTAATATGTATGCGTTATATAATAGGTATGTATACAATTTAAATTTATTGTTTATGCATATCTTTTTTACGTAAATTTTAACGTAATATTTATGCATATCTTTTTATAAAATTATATATATTTCTATTGGAAATCATATTGCTTTAATACTTGATTTAATCGTACATAAACTTTTTCACAGTGCGCAAAATCGTATTTAAAATGACTATAATAAATAAAAAAAAGATATGCATAAACAATAAATTTTCATTAAACTTATTATATATAAAAATATTTCTGGATTCCGCATACATAATTTTATTGCCTTGAAAATGTTTTGACACAAAATAATAATAATAATCTAATTTACGTATCTTTTCCAGTAACAAATAAAATAGATTTTACTCTTTAATTCAATTAGATGTGCATTGTTGGAATATTTATTGAAATTCATTCAAAACTTCAGGAATCTATTCTAAATATTTTATAAGGTATATTACACGTGCGTATCTCAAGACGTGAATTACTTCGGAAATGTTAAATACTTCGGAACAACGAAAATTAGTTCAGTAGGTAAAAATTTAATTCTATAAAAGTATTAAATATTTCGAAGTGATAGCAATTTTGTCTTTGTTTTTTATGACGTGCACGGTTTGGATTTTTTGCTGATTTATACATAAAGTTGTCGCGTTACCATTTGCAAACTGAAATTCGAACATCTCGTACACCGCGGCTTGTTTACAAAGAGAACATTACGCTCTATCATTCCTATTCCGATATTCAAATCGACAGGTAGCTAGGCTGCTTTGTGTGTATTATTATTATTCCGAAACATGACATGATAAAAAAGCATAAAGAGAATATTATAGTAATTAGAAAGATACATCTTTCTCTATTAAATTATTCCTCTACGCAATCGATAAAATCTTTTGATTTAAAAGATTTTTATTAAGAATGTATCAGCAGTAAAGTTCCTGCAAAAATTTAAAATTGAAATTGTATTAATATATTTATATTATTCATATAAATGTAAATATTAAAACTATATACATATGCATATAAAACAGTTGTGTGAATAACCTCATATATATATTTATTTAACACAACACATTTTATAGTTTATTTATTGCATTTATTATTATATTTTTATTGTTATAATATTTTTGAAATGAAAAAAATTTAAGTAATAGAAAGAACAGTATTTTCAGTCAAAGCGGATCTTAATGTTTAATGATATTTACATACATATTTGCAAACACATTTTTTTAATTTTATAAATTTATTGTGTACCTATTCGGTTTATCGGACTTGAAATGCAATTCTAAACTGAAGCTGGAAACATCACAGATATATAGATCATTTAATAATGATGCTAATAAGCATCTTAAAATAAAAATTTACATAAAAATTTATTTTGTATAAATATTTTAAATAATCAAGACTATTTATGAAGTTATTTATGAAGTATTTATCAAGATTATATATTTATAAAGTTTTATTGCGATTTACTAATTTGTTGCTCTGTAAATAAATAAAATTTAATACATAAAGTAAACCTGTTAATAAATGTAATAAACGTTCTGTTAGTAAACAAAATAAACTTTATTTATTTATAAAACAACTAATTAATGAATCGCGAAATTTTGTAAATACATAATCTTGATAAATATTTCATAAATAATTTCGTAAATAGTTTTGATTATTTAAAGTTTATACAAAAAATTGAAATTTTCGTAAGTTAATAAGTTAGTTTTTTTATTTTAAGATGCTTGTTTTAGCATTATTACTAAATGATCTATGTAATTTGTGATGTTCCAGCTTCAGTTTGATTACATTTCAAGTCCGACAAACCGAATCGATATGCAATAAATTTATACAATTAAAAAATATAAATTTGCAAATTTACATGTGAATATTATTAACCACCAAGATTTGCTTCGACTGAAAATAGCGTTTTTTCTGTTATTTGAATTTTTATCATTTTTAAAGTTCAAATATTACACAATAAAAAACAATAATAAGTGAATAAGTAAATTATAAAAATATGTTGTTAAATAAATATATGTAAATAAAGTTATTCACACAAATTTTCATAGTTTTATTTATTTTTATTTGAAAAGTATAAATATTGATACATTTCTAGTTCCTTTTTGAAGAGACAACGAATAATACATCTTAAGCGCACTGAGAGAAATGAGTTTGTTATTAGAACAAAAAATGATTTGTTATAATTAGTATTTTTTAAATACTATAATAAAATTTTCTTTCATTAAGTACTTTTTAAGTTATTAGATTTGAAAATTACAGTATCAACATTAACATTATTCAAGGTACTCACTTCAGACCGGTTGGAATTTCTTAAATGTTGTTCAGAATCATGATCTGAATAACATTTGTCAAGATCAACGTTATTAAAGATTGTTTCTCTTATTTTCACTTTTAATGAATTTTTGATAAAAATGAATTTTTAGTGCAAAAAATAAGAGGAACAATTTTCGATAGTAATCTTGATAAATATCTAGATTATGATTCTGACTTGAAGTCATTTAAAATGGGATATCCTGTATATTGAATTATTTATATATGTAAAGAAATAATCTACGTGGTAACAGGAAATTGTATATGTACAAGAAATAATTTATAAATCTTTTTTAATTTTTTATGCGGATTTATGTTTTCCCACAGCTATTTGCTTTTTTCTTTTATTCTTGTTTATTCTGTATAAGAAAAACAAAGAAAATGGAAAAATACGAAATGCATTTTGTTGATTTTACAAATGATTCCATCTTTTTTATCTTTTTGGTTCTTCGACTCTCGAATATTGTAGAAATATGTCGTACCAAGAAATAATCATACAGTATAAAAAAAAATAAAATCAATGTCCATGAGAAGATGAACATTGGATTGGCTACGTACAAGTTGTTTTTGAGTTTAGTTGCTCTTTTCTCCTTTAATGCAGCTATTACTTTTTTGGAAAAACTGTATGCCATGATTGTGACTTCCTCATTCTAAAATTCCATAATTCTTTTCTCTTATTTCTAGACAAAAAATTTTATGACTTTCCTAATGTTTTCAATATTTAAAAAATTTTGTATTTATGTCCTGATTTAGACCGTCAAATATTTTATTGCGAGAGCAATTTGGCTAATTCTTATGGTTACTGTTACGAAAAGTGTATGTGGCAACTCTTAATGTTTCTCTGATAGTGCAATTATAATAAATAAATAATTGTTGAATTGGTGTATGTAGATATGTACGCGTATTAAACTTCTTTCAAACAAAGAATTTAAGCTAAAGAAAATTTTGCTATATTTCCTGACTTTTCTCTGATTTCTATTAGTCATCAGTTGCCAATTCTTCATATGTCATATGGTCATATCTAAGCAAGAAGGATCAAAATTACAAATTAACGTTTCACTTGCTCACCAGACAGTGATTTCTTATGAAATCGTAAAATTCGAATGCATCCCATATCATGTTCCGTATATCGTCCGTCAATTTGGGAGTAATTTGCTTATCGCTTTCATATTGAGAGTGCAGAGTACTACGATTAATGTGATGGAGTATGCAGATCGTGTGATTTAAGTAACGGAGAGCTGTGATATATCGATCATTTAATAACACTTGTATCGTGCAAAATTTATGCGTTCCTATTATATTGCAAGTGTGTATGTGCGTGTGTGTGTGTGTGTGTGTGTGTGTATGTATATCTCAATTGTGTATTTTCAGGTTATTCGCGCTAGAATTAGTTGCTTGATGGTTCGATTCGCATTAAGCTCGATTTACATAGCACATAGAACGTAGAAATGAGGGTCGCAGGTCACAGGACTAGAAATTAATTTCTAACGTGTTTTAATTATTATATGATAGGACGCAGAACGCAGGAATAGGAAGTTGATGAAATTCAACTTTCGTCTCGTAAAGTTTTACACTCTGCGTATTGCGGTTTGCAACCTATTATAATTTGAAAGTATTCTTCCCAGGTAGCAAGCTCATTTTGTCGTTATTTTGACGTTAAATGATATCATTTTGACGTCAGTTTGTTACCAGGATTTAGCTCTTGAAATGTCTTCTCTCTCTAGAGCAATAGTCAGATTCCCATTCGAGTGCCATCCAGGTATCATTCCTTGTTTACCAAGTGTTAAACAAGGATGACACATGATACGCGAGAGCATTCGGATGAAAATCCGAACACGCCTTAGAACGCGTTCAAATTCCCATCCGAATAGCTCTTGGGCCCCTATTCTTGAAAAAAAATATATACAAAAAATTAGAGAAATACTATAGTATACGTTAATTATATATTATAGTATTTCTCTAGCTTTTCGTATACATTTCTTTTCAAGAACAGAGACTCAGGTATCAGGTTATCTTTGTTTCACATTCAGTGAGCAACAAGGTTAAAAAGACATCTGGATGGTACTCGGAGAATCTGAACATGAGCGTGAGCTCTCACGGTCTCGTCATGTGACCTTATGAGATTTCACTACACATACTATAGTAGCATTATGTGTCACGTATATCGCACGTATATCGTAGTATGCGGTAAGTGAGATCCCACGAGATCACGTGACGAGACACTTGAGATCCTACTCCAGAAAGAAGAATTCCTAGAGTCCTTGTATACAAAGACTGACCACTCAGCGGATTCTTGTTTAATCAAGCTAATCATTGTTTTATGATAACATAGTGGAAATAATTAGAGCTAGCAAAAGTACTACTATTACCTGCTATTATTTACTACCAGAGAGAAACCTGGATTTTAGATGGAAATTTGGATCCAGCAAGGAACTCTAAGAGCAAGGCCAATCAATGTCAAAGAATTTTATAACAATTGCAAAGCTACTTTATCTGCTGAATGCAGCCTTTTGCCTGTTACACTATCGCCATCTGAAGAAGTTGATGTCATGTTGTCACACAGGAATATCCATTTTTTTGCACTGCCCCTGATAGAAATAAATCGCTATTAATCTTTATTAATTTCTCTATTAAAAAAATCTCTAAAAATCTCTATTAATTTGATAGATTTTAATTATTTCAGCGATTGTGGCGATTTATTTCCATCAGGAGCATTGCAAAAAAGTGAATATTATTATGTAGACATCCGCACTTTTTCAGAGGATGATAATGCGTAGGACATTGCGATAACAGGTAATAGGTAAAAAGTCATTATGAATTGCATTCAGCAGATAAAGCAGCTTTGCAACTGTTATAAAATTCTTTGATGTGACTGGCTTTGCTTTTAGTTCTTTATTGGATCCAAATATACATATAAATCAATTAATAAAAAATTGTATAACAATTACAAAGTTGCTTTTTCTGCTGAACATAGTCAAAGCCTTTCTTACAATCAGGTTTCTCTCTGTTACTGTTATCGTTCGATGCGACCATATATGTACGAGCATGATAGATACCATTTTATTACAAAAGTTTGAGTGATAGAGATTCTGTGTATAGAGACTCTAGAGCGTTCCATCCTAGGATCTGAAAATACTGATCTGAAATACGTTTCATTTGTCTGCGACCTGCATTAATTCTGTATGTAGATTGGGCTTTAAATGGGAGCTACTAAGGCAATCTAGTGTCTAGGACGCAGAACTTGGGTTACAGATCGCAAGATTAGATGCAACGTATTTTAGACCATAATAGATTGCGGAACATAGAATGTAGGACACACTGAAATTGGATGAATTTCAACTTTCGCGTCCTGCATCTTGCGTTTTGCATCCTGCAACCACGCTGTGTCTAATCTTTCGACCTGCTATACATTCTATCTAGATCCGGTTTATTATATCTGTCCGGCGTTGCGTGTGAAATTATCGATGTTCTAATCTGTCAGTGAATCATTTAGATTTATTTAAATCATACAAATCATTTGTTAGTTATCTGAGTTATCTCTGGAGTATCTAATAAAGAATCGTAATTATAGACAGTATTTTCGTGAAGATTTCCTTGTGAGTGCTCAACGAAGAAATTTGAGACGAAGACGAAGCCATAGAAGCATCAAGTTCATTGATAGAGTTTCGTACCGGTAAGTTTAACTTTCTATTTTAACTTAAAAGTAAAGTAATGGATCTGTGAACACACATTACAGTTAGATGTTCCATTGCCTTGAAATGGATGGACTAGAGAGACTAAATTATAAATGTTTAACCCTGGAACATACAATCACGTCTATGAATTCATTGTGCATACAAGATGTACACAGATGGAGCTCACAAAATGAAGCTTGTATAATTATTGTATTATATTATTGATTTGGTCATTTACTTAAACTTTAAAGTTTATACGATACAATTACGCACACACAGATTGTTTGAAATATGCAACAAGTATTTATTTATAGGAATAAATAAACGAAAATAAATGAAAAATATATTTTTATTAAATTAAATATAACAAATATTTAATCAAGTATTTAATCAAGATTCAGGGAACTAAAAATTAAAAATGTATAATTAAAATGCAATAAGCCAAGCAGAAAGTTCATAAAAATTACAATACATAATACATTTCATATAAAATTACAATTTATCATTTGTACTGTGATCAATGGTAACTTTATGTAAAATATGTTGTAATTTTTAATAGTGAACTTCCTGCCTGATTAATTGTATTATATTTTAATTATACGTTTTCAACTTTTAAATTAAATATGGTTTTTATAGGTTTTAACTAGAAATAAGGTAAAATGTGATAAAAATAGTAATATAATAATTTGCTCAAAAGATTATTTTCAAATATCATAAAGATGTCCTTTCCTCACATCTTTTGTCAAATAAACTTTGAGTGTAGATAAGATTTTGAGTGTACATAAGATTTTTAGAAAATGCCAAATTAAGAGGATATCACAAAGATAATACAAACTTTAGTATCAATGCACGATAATTGATTAAATTTTTTAATTCATGCTTCAATAAATAGTGAAAAATAAAAACGAAGAAAGTATAATAAAATTGCAAATAAGTATTGAATTTTTGAATGATAAATATAAGACTTTTATTTAATTTTATTTCCTTCATGATATTCATATCTCATAGATGAAAAAGATTGGAGCAAGATTTCATGTTCATACATTTATAAAATAGTAAATGAAATAATAAATTGCATCATCGACGGGAGAAAAATATCCAAATTAACAAAGGAAATGACAAAAATATAATTTTTTGATGCCGATTTTTTTTAGTAATTCTTGAGGCTAAAAAAAAGTACGTGTCGTGGCGTTTTATCAATACCCGATTTTGTTTTGAAATAATAAATTTCTCAAAAATTGAACGATCGCTCCGGCGAATCGAGTCTTCCCTTTGATCTTGAAAATAACGTGTTCTGTTGTGTTTATTACTTTTTTCAAACAATTAGAATATCGATATCATAATAATTTTCACAAAAACAATGTTAAAGCGTTTTTAAATTATTAAAAAATTAATTTCGCATACAGAAACTATTAACAGCACATGCATTTCAAGATAACAATTTCGAAACGTTCTTTGCAAAAAAACATTTATTGCAAAAAAAGTTTTTTAAATGTTTCCTTGATAAGCTTTTCTTGAAAAACAAGATCTGAATTTTCTGGATTTTCAAAAATTTAATCATAAAACAAAGTCGCATATTAATAAACGTCGCGACATGTATATTTCTTTTGTTCAAGAATCACCAAAAAAAATTGGCATCAAAATACTTGATAAAAATTTCCCTTATAAATGTACAATTTTATTGTCTCTTTCCTATCCTGTTTAAATACCTTATGAATAAAGTCTGAGACATATACTTAATTTTTTACAATCAAATATTATATAAGTTGGTATAAAATATAATAGAGAAATACGAAAACTTTGGTTTTTGTTTAAAAATGCATAAAGAAAAAAAATACTTTACGATAATGCAAAGTAATCTGAAATAATTTATTCGATATAAAATAATTATTAACTGATACATGTGTGTGGGTACACACACACACACACACACACACACACACACGCGCGCGCGCGCGCGCGCGCGCACATATTGTGATCGTACTCACGATTGACACAACATCGTTGCGTGCTCTATATTTTAAATAAATGAATTCCCTTATTGGATGATTCGGTAACCAGACAGAATTTTCACAAAATATTAGAGCTTTTACTCAAATATTGAGTACTAGGCTTGAGAAAGCGTGCCATTCTTTCGTTAATTTTTCATGTTTTACGATATCTACGCATTATAAAAATTCGTGACGTCAACAGAGATGGGTCATCACAGGCAGGAAAATTGTCGGATGATGAGAGAGATAGGTAAGAATAACATAAAAATTAACAAGAAAATAAATAATAAATATATTTCGAGAATTACGCTGAATTACGCTGAACTGACTATCACGGCCATGTCACGCGCCGATTGGCCTTTATCAGTCACGCGACCCTGCGAACCGCGAAGATATAGATCCTCGCGGGTCGCAAATCCTTTAAGGCGCGTAATATAATTTGAAAGACTCCATGTCGGCTGCAGCTTTTGGGTTATTCGGACTGACTCGAAAAGTCCGGAGAAATTCTGCCATTGGCTCCGTGTCGGTGTGTCTTTATCTCCGATAGATAGTATCCTCAGCCATCTCGCGTACATAGAACTTTCTCCTTCTAGTTTTACCTGTAATTTACGTGCGATATAGAGCAAGGCTCAAAACAGCAGCATGCCACAAGAAATATATCAAATCATACGACCTGCGTCCGAGTCCTCGAGTGAGACGCCTCCTAACCCAATATCTTCCTCCTCTTCAGCGTAGGGGTTTTCCTTCTTCTGATGGTGAGACGACAGGATTACAAGAACAATAGCTCAGTCACCGAGCACGGTCCGTCTTTTAGATTTAGTGAAACTAAATCTAAGTATGAGACTAAGCTATAATTTATTTACTTTTTTATTAAAAAGTAACTTTTTTGAGCGAATTAAGTAACAAAGCCAACAACGCAACAACAACTGCACGCTCGCATGCGTGCTCATCCTCTGAATCTGAAGGATGCAAGATTCTTAATAGATGATCCGCGACAGAGACGAGAATAAAGTTGTCATGTCACAATTCCCCCTTATCCAGAAAGAACCAAAGTCTTGACGAATGTCGCCAGTTACTTTCAATACTCTCGATACATTCAATACTCTCAATACTCTCAATATGTTAAAATTGATCAATTCGAGGAAAGGCGAAATCTGTACCAGATTTAGCGGCCCTTCTTTTCACTCTGATAACCGCGTTCGGATATCGATAAATGGGATACGGTAACTCGAAAATATACATACTCTCCAAAAAGAATCTTTGCAGTTGCAGTAGTCGGGAAAACAGGCAATTTTATGTACGTTATACTGTCATTTCCTGCAGTTATTGTCGGCTCCATCCCGAAGACGGGGCGAACATGCCACCTCACCCATAAAGGTATATGCGACAGACTATTCTACCATTCAGCGAGACCGCCCCGAGAAGGACGATAGAAAAAGCAGCGCAGGGTTTTTACAGGGATGAGCAGTTTCGCCGCGATACGCCTCGAATCCTCGAGGCGTCTTGCGCTCACAAGGGAACCACGAGAAAGCTCACTCATCTGCGTCTCGTCCAGACGTACACTCTGGAAGGATAAGGATTAGGATTGGGATTAGGATTGAATATTGGCCATAATGCTGAGACAATCAAGTGGTTAGATTGTCTCCTGCCTTATCGGAACAAGTCAGCTCTATGTGAGGCACCGGCAAACTCGAACTCGTAACAATAGGTCACGAGTCGAACGCACAAGGCGTTTGACCAACCAACGCCCAATGTCATTTCCTACAGTGTTCGCTCCCACGGACGAAACGGAATGCTAAATCTTCAAAAAAAAGATCCTTTGATGAAGTCGCAAAAGGATAAATAGTTTGCTATTCGAACTGACTCGCTCAATCTCTTCTCCCGCCCTCCCCCTTCCCAAAAAATTCATAACGCGAATCAATTGCCGTCCTCTCCTTCCGAATCATCTCTCTCAGTTCTCACCGATACTCTACACTGGAAAAGCATTCAGTAGCATCACTCAGAGAGTAAGCGACACAAAGCCAAAGGATAATACAATAGCTTCAAGGTTACTAGACATATGCGAATCCCGCCTTAGTTCGCGGTAACGGACCGACTATATCTGCGGCAACTACAATTCACGAAGCCACGTCAATCAATCAATCTAATCAGGCTTATCTGCTCAACTTTAGTTCGTTGACATGTGTGTCTTCCAATATATCTCGCAACGCGAAACATATTTGGCCAGTAATAAGCGATTGACAACCTATAATGAGTTTTCTTGACATTCAAATGCTCAAAGATTGTGCAATTCGCATAAGACCTCCTTTCTTGTGGCATTAGTTTCCACTATTTAAATCAGCTACGACGGAGGTAATAATGCGAGGTTTTGAGAAATACAGATGGTTGTCAACTATCTTCTAATCTGTAAAAGTTTTAGATCTCTTCGAGACTTCCCGGAAACACCTTCGATACCAAGAGTCCTCTGTGTTTCATAAAATATCAATCTCTCTTATAGTGACTAAAAATGCATTGACAGTTTCCACATATCGGTGTCACAATCGAACATTCGCGATAAAACATCAGACACACGGTGTAACGCTCCCTCCTGATGCACGATTTCATATTTTAAAAGTTCGAGTGTCCACTGCAATCGGTAGGATTCCACAAACGATGAAGCCAGCGCAAACTATTATGATCACTTATTACGATAAATCAGTAACCCTCTAAGTATGGCCTAAACTTCTGTATCACCCAAACTATTGCTAGACATTCCTACTCTGTAACGAAATTTTTTTTCGGTATCTGATACGCACAACTCGCAAATGCGATGATATTTTCAATGCTATCGACATTCTGTGCCAGTACGGCACCTAACTCGATGAAGCATCAATTTGTAAAACAAACGAGATATTAAAGTCTAGACATGATTGGAGTAGTAGCCAAACACTTACGAATTTCCTTAAAGGCATCGTTTTGTTCGTTTCCCACCCCCCCCCCCCCATTCCCAATATTGATTTTTTTCAACAATCGAGTGAATGGTTCGCTTATCATGGCAAATTGAGATATAAATCGATGATACTATGATAACATTCCCAAAAACCAAAAACGACATAATTGTTTAAGGTTACGTGTTTATTTAATTGATCGCGGATATTTAATTGGTCGCGCTTTCTCGGGGTTGACAGTCAGGCCGCTCTGTTGCACAATAAATCCTAGATACCACAATTGAGAACGGCAATTCACATTTATCGGGATTGATAGTGAGATCCGCTTTCAAAATTTTATTCAAAACGCACTCCAGCCATTCAAAATGATCCTTGAATCGAGATTACAATCACGATGTCATCTAATTGTAAACAAATGCGTGAAGGTCCATCTCTGGACCAATTAATTTATTCAACAAATGTTGAAGTAGCGCACGAGCTATCGTCAGCCTGTATGGGATCCGTGAAAAATGATATAATTTCTTACTTGGAACGGCAATCACGATGATTTCTCGATTTTTCTTTGCCAGAGATATTTGGAAATGTTTAAATCGATTGTCGAGATGTATCATGCAGATCTCAATTTATCAAGTATACAATTCATATTCGGCAATGGGTAGGCGTCTTTTTTGGAAATGCTATTAACTTTACAGAAGTCCTGACAGAAATGATATTTTCCATTCGGTTTCTTAATCATTATAATCATACTATGGGATTCGACCATTCATTAAAAGACGCTTCGATAATTCCGGCAGCTAACATTATTGACTTTTTCACGAATTGCTTCCTGTACCTTTGGAGAAACTAAATAACATTGCTGTTTAATCGGATGTGAATCCACGTCGATTCAATGTTCGGTGATATCATCCGCGACGATATTCGGTATTCTACTAGCTAAAAATTCTTTTAAGCGTAAATCCTGTTCAAGTGTTAATTCAAAAAGCCCACAGCAAGCATATTCAAAGGATTCATCAATCTCCTCGAAGGAACGGCGCTCTCATGGATGGCTCGCACATGGACGTCCAGGCGCGGTGCATGCCATTTTCTGCGACACAAGGAGTCAGACTATCCAAGTGCATTTATAAAAGGGTCGATGGACGCAAACGTCCCGCTGCGAGATCCTCTGCGCTCGAAAAGCGCGAATCCCATACGCGATTCCCGAATGCATCTAATTCATATTGAAGCAACCGATCATGCAAAGCGGTCGTATTCCCTTCGACATCCAATTCCCTCTGTACGAAAATGTCCCTCAAACAATCCGCCGATAACCGATAGATTCACGAAAATCGCGACTATCCCTTCAACATTACGATATCCTCAATAAAATCCAACGATAAGATTCAAAAAGAATGAAATCGCAATTATTTCGCGATCGCAAAAATCAAGGCAGTCACAACAAGACCGAAAGTAAGAAGCTCCGCACAATAACAGGGAACAGAGAACAGAAAATAAGAATTTCAATTAATCAGAAACTGTGTATTCCACGATTTCTGATCAGAGAATAAGATTGTAAATTCTCTGTTCCCTATTCGTTTTATTGTGCGGAACCTCTTAAAATATGCTCGTTGTAAATTTTCTATATGATCTCGGTAACCGTCCTATTTGAAACAACCTATTTCAATCGAGCCGTCAACCACTCAAATGCCAAATTCGAAATATTCCATATCGCAAAACAATAGGTCTATTCGACTTGCTTACACTTTTTACACTCAACATCTCTTCGCTTTCTCTCTTTTCAGCACCAAATATATATCTGTCTCAATTTAAAATGTAAAAAGTGTAAAAAAGTATAAGCAGGTCGAACAGATCAAATAACATGTAAGGCAACCGAATATAGAGAAACTATAGAGAGCTATAGAGAGAGACACAGGAAGACCCTAGCAATACGAAAATTGTATCCGCAAACACGAACGTGATCGTCCGAAATGACAATAACAAAAACGAAAAGACAAAGAAATATATTTAATCAGCACGAAACGACAATACTTTACGACACACGCAACCTTTTTCAAGTACGTGAAAATTTTCAAAAGTTCAGTAATTTCACACACGCGATATAGCAAAATTTCAGGATTCACTCGTGAATTTTAACACTATTAAAATATTTAAAATCGCGACGCGCACAATATATACTGCTAAAAAGAAGGAAATTAACGCACAAAAACACATAAAAAACATACAAAAAATATGCAGAAAAATATACAGTGAAAATAAAAGAGGTAGAATATGATATAATAAAATATATAATTTCATAAATCTCTCTCACTCTACGAACTCGCAATTAATTAATAGATCTTTTACTCGTTGGTCCTGCACGTTGGGCGTCAATCAAATTATGACCGTACTCACGAGTGACGGCACAACTTCGTCGCGTGCTCTTTCACAAGTAAATAAACTCTCTTACGGAACGAGATGATTCGGTAACCAAAAGTTTTGTATGGAAAACTTTCGCAAAATATCAGAGCTTTTACTCAAATATAAGTTGGATGGCAGAGAGTGTCATTCTTTCGTTAATTTCTACGTATTTTACGATATCTGTGCATTATAAAAATTCACGACAGCCACAGCAGTGAGTTGTTACAAGCAGGAAAATTGTCGGAGGATACAAGAGATGGACTGTAAAAATAACACAGAAATTAACAAAAAAATAGATAACAAATATATTTTGAGAACTACACTGAATTACAACTGACTTTCATAAGTTAGCTCGGTAGGGATGATCTTACAGACTCGGCATCCGCGACAAAACTACGATATAGCCGATATTAACGCCAATTAGGCGAATATTTTTCGGCAAACGCGAAATAAAGTCGCTAGTATAAAAAGCTCGCATATTAACAAAAAATTACATCGACGCAAATCAGAATGGCTCTCTAGCACAGGATTTTACAATTATTCTGGTGTCGTAATCAATGAACATCTGAACTCATAATACACAAGAAAAGTGACTTGGTTGTAACGAGCGCCAGGCAATCGGCAACTTTCTCCAAATATCGTTCAGGCACGTGGCCCGCAAAGTATTAATAAGAGCACTATAATATAGGTATTCGCATTATTTTTAATCTTTTTTTCACTCTTTGTTCTCTCTTTAATCTTCTGCCTTCTCTCTTCAATCTTTTTAATTTAGTGGCGAAGTGGAGAGAGAGCAAAGAATTGAGGAAAAGAGCAAGAGAGTGAGAAAAAGATTAAAAATAGCGGATGTGAATACTCATATTATAGTGCTTCATATTATAGTATTAACTTACGTGGCCATTATGAGGTCAGCCGTTAAAAATCTCTCTCGAGCCTTAATGCGCGATCCACCTGACACTCGGAACCTCATGATCAGCAGTTTTACAATCAAGCAACGTTCATTTTATCAAACTACTGCTCGAACTCTCCGATACTCTCCTCTTTGTCAATCCTTGGATTTCTCCGTATTTGTATTACGATTTACGTTGTCGATAACCATCAGGGGAAGGATCGTGCATCCTCTAACAGGTGTTTTGACAGCTACAACGCAAGTGCCGGCCAGAAGTTTCTCCGGATTCACGCAGACTGTTCGCTCCCTCTCCTCCCCTCCCCCTCCAATCGGGACCATGTCACATCTTTATCACTCACGCGACCCCGCGAATCGTATAAGGAGCCTCGCGAAGCGCAAATCTTTGCGCATTAGGGCGCGCATTATAATTTGAAAGATTCCAATGTCGCCTGCAGCCTCTGGGTTATACGAGCTGGTTCGGAAAGTCCGAAAAAGCTTCGCCTCTGGCTCTGTGTCGGGGTGTCTTTATCTCCGACCATAGTATCTTCAGCCACTTGACATACATGGAGCTTTCTCCTTACAGTATTTCCTGTAATTTGCGTGCGATATAGCAAAGTTCAAAATAGCAGCATGCCACAAGAAATATACGAAATCATATGACCTGCATATCTTAGTCCTCGGGTGATAGCTTTCAGCTTATTATCGTATCTTCCTCCTTCTCAGCATAGGGATCTTCGATGGAATTACAAAAACAAAAGCTCAATCAAGGAACATGATCAGTGAAATTAAATCTAAGTGTGAAATTAAACTAAAAAAAACTTTTAATCGAATTAATTAACGCTTGGCAGTTATTCTGGGACACTCTGTACATATATGTATATATATATATATGTGTGTGTGTGTGTGTATGTATATTTATAATCAAATTTTAATCAAATCCTATGAAAATCTTATATTTCTTAAATCTCTATATTTTTTACTTATTGAAAATTTATACATATAATCTAAAATAAAATAAATTAAAATTCAATAAATATTATCGGTGCCATAGGGTGTGTGTGTGTGTGTGTGTGTGTGTGTGTGTGTGTGTGTGTGTGTGTGTGTGTGTGTGTGTGTGTGTGTGTGTGTGTGTGTGTGTGTGTGTGTGTGTGTGTGTGTGTGTG
>NW_012130155.1:190315-195037 GCF_000143395.1 Atta cephalotes | reverse complement strand
GTGTGTGTGTGTGTGTGTGTGTGTGTGTGTGTGTGTGTGTGTGTGTGTGTGTGTGTGTGTGTGTGTGTGTGTGTGTGTGTGTGTGTGTGTGTGTGTGTGTGTGTGTGTGTGTGTGTGTGTGTGTGTGTGTGTGTGTGTATTCATTTATATAAAATATGTTATATGTATATAAAATTAAATTATCAATAATATTAAAATAAATAATATTAAAATAATTCATGTTGTATCATATTCGAAATAATTTTCATAATATAATACATTTTTAATATAATGACAAGATTTATATGAACAGGAAAAATCATAAAAACAGAAAAACATTAAACTTTTCTTTTTGATCACTTATTTGAGAAATTTATTGCTTATAGACTAGAAAAAAAAGAAGTTAAAAATCTAAGCAATTAGAAAAGAAACAAATAAAATTATATTTATTCAGCATCGTCTAAATTTATTCACGAGAACAGAACTTGGTACTAACGTGTGACTAATTGTAACTAAATAAATTCTGTAGAAAAATCGATAATGAATGAATACTGTCTAATTATCTTATTAATAAATGCAGAATCTAGACACGGATGCTTGAAAGAATGATAGATCAGAAGATATGTTCCGCTCGTACGTTTCGCTTATTTAACAAAAGTTTGATTAAGATACTAAATTTAAATGTGTTTGTTCATCAATAGATAATCGTTACAATGAAATATACGTACAAAATAATAAAGCACTTTTCTAAACTTTATTTATGATACCAAATATATTCAACTGTCATCTGCAAACAATAAGCAGATCCAACATTATAAGCAAATACTGTCTAAGTATGGAAATTTATGATCATTTAATAAAAGAGAAATCAGTAATAGATAAAAAGAGAGACACAGTGAATTATAACTATATAGTTTGGAAGGAGAATAACACATTATATCCCTTTCCTCCCTTGAAAACATGGAGGACAATTAAAACTAAACTCGCCAATAGATGATTGTAAATTTACTAATAAATGTTTGAAAAATCAAAACTTACGGTTTAAGCGAAGCTGATTTAAAGGTAATTCTCTAATAAGTATTTGAGAAATAAAACCATTCGAGAGCGGAAAATCCTACCAATCTGAATCCTCAATTTATTACTCGACACATCCTACCAGAGAACCATCCTCGAAAAGATTCCCATACAAACCGCGATACCATGAGATTCGTTCTCTTTCAAATCGTATAGTTCGCCCATTCAAATCGTCCAGTTCTCTTTTTCAAATCGTGCAGTTCTCTCATTCAAAGCACGTAAATCTCTCATTCAAATCGATCAGCTCAAAGCACTCAAATTGTTCAATTCGAAGCTTTCAAATTGTTCAGTTCTTCGTTTAATTCACTTAGCTTATTGAGTATGTCAGATTCTTTTAGTTTTTAGTGAACCTACTCACTAAAGTTGCATTAGAATGTATGCGCGACTTGTTAAAACCAAATGAACATCATCATTTCTCCAACCTTCAACATCTGATGACTCCAGTCCAGCTCATATATGGATATCCTGACAGCAAAAAATTGTAAGTCTCATGGATTATTACTTTATTTGCTCTGAAACCGAAAGTAAACTGATTCCCTAAAATGCAAATAATTCATTATTTCTAATAATTTCATTAATTGTTATCAAAATCGATGGAATCGACAGAAGAAGCCAGTTAAGAAACTGTTAAAATAAATCTAAATATATCCAGAAATCCTTAATTTCTTAATCCTTTTAATTCATTCTCTTTCTCTCCGCTTACATATATATACGCACAATAAATCTGTTTAATTTTTAGCGTAATAAACCTTTCAAAAATTGTAATAAAACAGGGCAGACAAATAAAATAAGGTAGAACTATTTCCTGTGAACTGTTTCTGTTCCACTCTTTTCCAAATCAATATAACACGCGAATCAATGTACACACACACACACACACACACACACACACACATACACACACGCGCGCGCGCGTGCTTATATGTTCACATTCATCTTCGGAGATCTGATTCTCTTGCGTAATAATATTGTAGCAGCGTAAGAATGTTTTACGTAATTTGTTATAAGATACCCTACAATTAATAATTTACAGTAATGTACAACTCTTTCGACAAACGTTCAGTAATTTTAGATATTAATTTTTATATCTCATTAAATTTATGTAAAACATAATTGCAATTATAATTATAAATGATAAATTTAATTTAGATATTAATCAATATAAACTTCATCTTTCTTTTTATTTAAATTTAAAATTTCGTACTCATTCCCTTTCGCCTTCCAGAGCTTTATCTAACCATGTAATCCAGAGTTATAAAGATCAAGTTCTTTGACCCGAAATTTGGATCGACGGTCGCACTGTTTGTGGGAAAAAGCATTATATAACGCTCTTTTCAAGACGTTGACCCATATTTCTAAGGTACAAAGGTACGTTCGACTTGCAGCATTCGCCTCTGTGCGTATATCTGTGCGAGACAGAGCTCATCTAAACGTTTTTCTATACTCACCTCCTTCTCATCCTTTCTTTCTCTGATAAACCCGAATAAAAGATCCCCCTTCAGGGATTTGAATATAATAACAGCTTATACTTAATATTACGCTTTTAAGACATTAAATATTTTTACGAATTTATTTTAATTATTTAAAAAAGAGATAATCTTAGAACGTGATATGTTAAATTTTGAATAAAAAGAAATTAAAATATTGAGATATTCAATCTCCTATTTTCAAATCAATTTTATATACAATAAATATAATGTTTATATTAAAAATTCTCAATTTTTTTTTAATAAAATAAAATAAATACAAATTTTATAAATACAACAAATAAACAAAATTAATTACAATAGATTGCTGAATAGTTATAATTTATTCAAAAAATCATCATTTTATTAACATATTATAGTAAGTAGGACATTAAGAAAATTGTTTGATATAAATAGCTTTTTTTAATTTAATTACTATACTTTTACTGTCTATACACAAATAACTATAAAGATAGTGAAGAAATTATATATATGATCCACTTACGTCCAAAAAAAATATATTTAAAAATATTGTATAATAGAATAGAAGCAATTAAGACAAATATGATTGAACGAAACTTATATATAAATATCTTTTCCAAATTTATAATAAAAATATTCAATTTTAAGTTGAATACAAATTTTATGTTAATTATAAAGAATTATAAATGATTATTGGGCAGTAATTTATTCATAATTCAAGTAACCAAAATTCATTAGCGCATTTTACGTCAAAATTCATTGCAGAAATCGATAATGTACATTACTTCTATTTTAAACTGTGAATAAATTATTGCCCAACAATTATTTATAATTAATTTCTCATAACTAATTGCATGTTGCTTTAATTCAAAATTGAGCATTTTATTATTATAAATGTGAAAATTAAAAGTTTTATATAAATTTTGTTTAGAATCATTATGTCACTTGTAGCAGTTAAAAGTTATTAATCAATAATATCATTAATCGATCATTACAAATATGTTATATATATGTTATACAAATATGTTATACATAAGAGACATCAGAGTGAGAAATTAGAATCAATACTGCGTAATTTATATATAAAACTTAATAACAAAATTAGTAACACACAGGAGAAATAACATATAAGCAGTAAGTAAATCAACTAATCACAGTCGAGAATTTAAGACAATAATGCAAGCAATAATGCAAACAAATCAAAAATATTGATTTGCTTACTGCTTACGTTTTTCTATGTGCTATTAGCTTCACTAAAGGAGGCTCAAATTATTAATTTAGTTTTTCATCAACCTTTTGAAATGCAAGAACTTAATATCTTGAAGAACTTGGTATTGTAACGAGAAAAGTAATGTATGGCCTATTGATTTAATTAAAAAACGAATTACAGCCGTTTTGTCGTATCGCACGTTAATTTCGGAAGTTAATTTCGCACACAATATATCGCGCAATACGCATGACGTCAAAAAAATCCTACGAAATTGACAATCCAGATAATCTTAAAAAAGATGAAGAATGTAATTGATTTTTATATATTATTATTGTGATTATAAGAAAAAATATTTATTCTCTTTTAATCGAATTGTTTATTCAAATTATTCATAAAATATCGACGTGAAAGAAAGAAATTGATAATTGGACAGCCTAAGAAGAAGAGGAAGCATCAGATATTAATGAAGCAAACTTGTGTATATATTATTTTTTACTTGTGTAAAATTAATCTTTCTCTCCCAAATTAATTCAAATCGTTTTATTTCACAATTATTAGAAAATAATAATTACAGAAAAAAGAGTAATTTAAATTAAAAATTTTTTATAAAATCTTATTCTGAAATTATTTGTGGAAAATGCATAATTGTTTTAATGAATATCTAGTTAAATAATGAATAAAAAATTAATATGTGTGCGTGTGTGCGTGTGTGCGCGCGCGCGCGCGCGCGCGTGTGTGTGTGTGTGTGTGTGTGTGTGTGTGTGTGTGTGTGTGTGTGTGTGTAAAAATTAATATGAAATATAAAAAATTATCTTTTAAAACATTGATTTTTAAACGTTATTTTAATATGGATATTTTATGGTTACATATTTCAAAATGTAAGCTAATTCCGCTGTTTTGAATTGAGTAAGAGATTAATTTTTTAACACGCACACGCACACACGCGCGCGCGCGCGCAAACGCACACACACACACACACACACACACACACACACACACACACACACACAC
>NW_012130155.1:171330-184806 GCF_000143395.1 Atta cephalotes | reverse complement strand
ATATATATATATATATATATATATATATATATATATATACATATATATATGTAGGCTGTATTGAATGACTGCATGTTTTTTCTAACATTAAGATTATATATTTAATTATATATTTAAGTATTTATTTAAATATTATAAACAAGTGGAAAATTAAAAAATCCGATTTGACTTGTTTCGAACGGACGATTAGAGAAATAGATGTACATAGTAAGCTATAATTAATGCGTATATATTTCATTATAATTTTGGAGTTATATCGAAAATCATCCCGTCTTGATGTGCCAATCTTCCAAAGTTCACACAAGGCGTGATATTTTTCATTCAAGTGTATTTCTTTACAAGGTGCCAGCCCAATGCATAAATAACATCTTTTAAGAGAGTAGTCATCTGATTTTTTTTATATAAATAATTATCTGAGATGATTTTAATTAAAATTACTATTATTAGTAACATATTATTGATTGTTTTTCGATTTATTAGTATTTATAAACATTATAGATATAAATTTAGTTATAATTTTCTGAAAAAAAGTAAATAGAAATTAAACAAATATTAAACGAAATAAGTTAAGCTTAATGACAGTATTTAAAAAAATAAAGATTTTAATTAATAATGCTTTTTTTTGCGAGTTTTCGATGAAATTGCATATTTAAAACTTTGTAAAGAATAATATTAAGATTAGAACAAGGTCGCTTATGTGAATAATTAAGTGAAAGAAGTGCCAATTACATTCAAAGTTAGATGTTGGATATATGTAATATGTAATGTTACTATATGTAAATGTTTAAATTTTATCTCAAACGTATAACTGCGCGTCGATTATTTTGATTACTTGTAACACAATCAAACTAAAATAATAATATCCCAAAATTAAATTGAATCATAAATTTTGTTATTAGCATCTTAATGAATAGTTATTCGTAAAATATAATTAATAAAAGAAAAAAATAATTAATATAAAAGAAAAATATTAGTTGTATTATGTTGGCATAATCTTGTAAAAAAGTACTTGAGTGAAAAATGTCATGTTCGTCTTGATGAATTTTGTAGAAAAGTTTGCACACCAAGACAGAATGATTTTCGATATAATTTCAAAATTATTCGTTATGCTGTTTATTCAAATTAATTAATTGTTTGAGGCAAACAGTATGGTCCTTGCACATTATCAGTCTTGGAAATAGGTAGTTGATGCACGCGAAGATGAAAATCTTTAACGTACAAGCGAATCGAAAATCTCACCGCGAATCGACGGTCTATAAAGATCCTTAGATAGTCTCGCACGAGAATGTTGCGCACTTCACGTGTGAAACATTCACTAGTAAAGGTACACGGCTATTTGGCAATTTGATGTTGGTATTCAGTTCAATTTCGATTAATGCCGAGAATCGAGAACATATATAGGATTGGTCAGCTGGCACGCAGAACCAAGAATACAGGAGAATGAGCTAACGTTGAAACAATCCCTATTGATCGAAATTTGGTAGCGAACTCATCAATCGCGAAATGAACAATGCATAAATGTATAATTTTCGGGAATCGCGCAGGTCATCCGCGGCATGTATGTAATATACGATTGAATGAGCGTACATTAGACAAAGAGCGATATACAGACAGTATCTCGCGCATTCAAAAGGGATAAATTTACGAGATCATTAACGGACGATTTTTAAAAGATCTTACAACTAATGTCTATTCCTGAATAAATATATTAAACAATATCCAAAACAGTATTTTATAATAATTCACATTTTTTTGCCATTAGGATATAAAAATACCCCAAAAATATGACTATTCCCAGGTTAAATATATCTATTCGTAGCATTCCCGAAAATTGCTTCGTGTGTTTTTTCAGTCCAAAAATGTATTTCTTAATAATAGGAAAACATATTTTTTTTGTAAAAACATATTCACAAACTATAACGATATTTATTGGATAAAAGCTTAAAAAATAGTAATTATTGCCAAAATCATTACTATTATCGGGAACATCTCCGGAAAATTTGAAATTCATTCATTTTTGCAGCGAAGTTCCCTATAATTCGGTTCGTTTAATTTTCTTTCATGGATTGAACTTATGAGGTTCGACAGAAACAGATTGAACTTGCTCTCCATCTTAAAAAATCGTTCTTTCTATGTCGACTATTAACCAAATGTGCCATTCAACAGACAGATTATGATTTTCAAATTATCCTCTATTGAACTCGATAACAAATAGCTATTTTTTGTGACTTTTTAACATTCATAAAGTTGTTTTGCATAATAATGCGGAATTAGTATCTTACATTTGATTAATCATTTGAATATCAATCATGTAATTAAAAAATTGTACAATATTTATCATATTTATTATCACAGAGAATAAATTACGACTTGCGTTATAAAAATTACATATGTTGAAATAAATAATACCAATATTATCGATCCATTAATTTGTTCGCTGCACTTTTTAATTTTAATTTTAAATCACATTTATCTGATCAATGGTTAACATTAAAATTTTGTCTGTCTTTCTGTATGTTTAATTTCTTTGAAAATCTTGCAAAATGTTTTATTAGTTAAAGTACTGCCTCATCAAGAAATTTATTAATAATTTTTTCGGATTGTTATTTCGTTGTACAAAATTTAATTCATTTCTTAATTATAAATAATAATTATAAATATTTTTTAATTAATTACTTTTTTATTTTAGTATATAATGTGTTTTGTCTTATTTATACAGCAACATTACAGCAAAATTTTGTCTTATTTCAAATGTTTTTAAATAATATTTTATGCGTAAGCAATTTAATTATATATATATTTTGTTTTATATTATTTTATGATGTTAAATTATTTTATATTATACTATATTTTATATATTTCATTAATTTTATATTGTATTTTATTGTAATTTACTAAAAAATAATTATAATGAAAAATAATATTTAATTAAAAAATTTGAAAATGCATTCCTATATAGAAAGAAATGACTATCAATTGAAATCGGCAAAAGTAATTAAAAACCTTTATAAGTTGATTTTGGTTTGCTGGAAAAAATTTTAGTTTAGATTTAAAAGTATAATTCGATTTAACTAGGAAACTGCAAAACTAAGTTTAATTAAGGTGCATTTAGTTACAATGATATCCAATAAAGACAGAATAACCTGTATAAAAAGATAATTACTTATATAGTATATTTTTTAGCAAGGAACCTTCCACTAATTGTAAGAGGACATAATATATTATTATACAAAATATATATACAAAAACAAAATCATTCTATTTTATCTAATTGAGAAATAACAAAAAAAAAGCTGATTTAAGAAAAATATTTTCCTATGCAATATTAATCTTCAATTTTATAACTTTGATATGAAAGTTTGATATGAAAATCTTTGATATCAAAAACTTAATCTTTGTAAAGATGATTTTATGCTCTTTGTAATTTATTCGTGACATGTTCTGGATGTGCAGTGTACCAGTCTGCCGATATAACTCATTCTTTATAAATTTTAATTAATATTACTCATGTTTATTAATTTAAATTAATAAACATGAGCGTTAATTGCATTTTTGGTGCATTATATGCAAATTATGCCTATTGAGGATCGTAATAAATTGAAATCAGGTGCGATACTGTTAAAGCCATTCTCCGATAATACATTAGAACAGTTTATTCCGATACTTATAATCTGACGTACGAAAATTTGATAACATAGAAGTTAAAGAATCGTTAGGCATCGCGCATTGCCAGGAGCCGTTTCAGCTGAGGAGCATGTCCTCGAAACAGAGAACAGTGCGAGCGAAAAGCATAGTCATTTGTCATTATTATAAAGGACTCAGCAGTGAATAATTACATCTTAGTAACTCTATGTCTATATATGCTTGTGCATTTAACTTGATTTCCATGACGTAATGTTTCTGTAACATATCATTTAAAATCCGACATGTAAAATTACGCTATTCAAATATTAGGAGTACAAAATATTCTAAAATTATTTATAGAGGAAAATCGTCGATACTAGATCTCCTAAAGAGACTCCTTATTATTTCTCGAAATCATTGTGCTTTATCAGTATTGATAAAAAATATCTGTTTAGATAATTAAATAAAGAAATAAAAATTTGTAATTGACATATTTGTGGCTGGTTTTTACACAAAATCAGCTAAAAATGAATTCTACAAATGCGAAAATTCTTACAATTTTCTTTTGCAAATTACGCAGTTTAAATATTAGTAACTATAATATTAATAATATTGTATCATGTATTTACATGTTTGTAATTTTCTAAATTAGTTTTATAAGGTAGTCAAATGAAATGTAGCGGTCGAAAAATTCAAATATTGAAATCAATTAATATGTTAATAATTAATATGTTAAAAATGATTGGTAAGGTATTTCTTCCATTGTAAAACCAGATGACTTATTTATAAAATTCCTTAGACTCGGATTGAACGACTAGATTTGCAAATATAGCCACCTACACTGTTGCGCCCGATGATTCTGTCTTTTAGATTCTTCTTCAGGTCTGAAAAAATGTGGAAATCGCAACAAATCAAGGCTATAGGCTGGATACTTCAATATTTTCCATTGGAACTGTGTCGCTATGCGATTTTCATATCTTTGGAGACCTGAATCCCGATAGAATCGGTATCATTATATTTTCATTGCACAGATATTATACATAGTGAAAAGCTGTTCAACGGCAACATAACGATATCAAAAAAGTTATAAAACTGGCGTACTAAAAAAGAATCTGAAAAACAGGAAATTACTGAACGCAACAGTGGAGGAGACTATTTGCGAATGGATTTAATCACTTTGATCCTAGCTTAAAAAACTTTATGAACAAGGGCATCCGTCATCTGTATATATCTGATAGTATATATCTGATTTAAAAGAATCACGATGATTATTAACATGTTGATTTCAATGTCTGATTTTCATCCGCTACGTTCCATTTGACTGCCCTAATATTTGTATTTTATTTTTCCTTATCCTTTTATAATAATACAGTTTTAAATATATAAAATCAAGGTGCAGCGTAATCCGGTACCTGTCTGTAAGACGAACCATAAGCTAACTTAATAGTATTACGTTATAATGTCAAATAGTCTTATTAAAGTTGAAGGTAATCGTTTATGGGAAAATCCTAAAAGAAAAAACTGTCGCGTTTGTGTCTTACAGCATAAAGAATGCATATAAAATGAATGAAAAACGTTTCATATAGAAATGAAAAGATTCGAAGCGTATATACATCCGCTTATAAATATTTTATATGGATAATTTTTGTGAATGAAAAAGTACAAGAATATGGGGCATTACTGCATACTATATAGTTTTGGAGTCCATTCTGTTAGGCATTCCTTTTTGTTTATCTTATGAAAAAATTAATTATTACAAAATTGCAAAAAGTAATATACAAACTGCTATATTATATGATATATAGAAGACACTTTCTAATTTGTAATTGTTTCTTAAATCTTATTTTTAGCTTTTGTTTATTTAAGAAATATTGTCCAAAAACAAAGTAGTACGTCAGTATTGGTGATTTTTCTCTACATATAGAATAAGCTACGGGAACCTGACATTTTCAAAATAAAATAACAAAATGAAAATTTCAATATTAATTTCTTATTATATAAAAATAGAAGATAGAATGCCATTTTATATATCTGAATATATTTAATTAAATAATAACTGTGTTTAACAGACAAAACATCTCAATAAATACTCAATGATTTTTTTATTACAATTGATTTCTACACTTATTATTAGATCCAACGAATAATTAAATTCATACAGCATAAATTCAACAATATTGCAGCAACGTATACTATGCAATAATATTGCTGCAAGCTTCTGTGCTAAGAGGCAAGAGTCAATTAAATAATCTGTTAACGCTCACCGAACTACTTTGTCTGCTGAGCATTACTCAAATGTACTCAGATAAGAAAAATATACTCAAATGAAATTCTGTTTTCTATTTTTATATACAACAAGAAATTAATATTTAAATTATAATCATACATTGTTATTTCATTTTGAAAATTGTCAGATTTCCGTAACCCTATTCCGTATAAATTTAATACCGGTACACGAACGCCACTCGCTGGCTTTCAAGATTAACGTAAACATCGTTTCCCATTTCGTTTCACGCTCAATAAACGTGCTAGTGTAAAATGTATGTATGATGTAAACGTCGCAAAAGACCGCGAATCATCGAAAGGATATCACCGCAAAGGATAAACTAAAATTTCGAATTTGCATTCGTGCATGCAGAAGACCGTATGCTCTGTTGTCCGTAAAACGATGCAAATCGAAATCGGTGGCGGTGCATTTATCACGTAGAAATTGGGCCACAAACCAAACCGTCAAAGCAACACACGAAGTCCGTCTGCGCTGCGACAAGCGCATACAGCGGTATTATTTCGGAAACCGCGATTGGATCGGTCATTATCCGCTGAATTATTTGCCGTAATTGCACCGTCAATCTATTCATGTCAAAATTATTCATAAATTAATTAAGATTACTATTTGCGAGATATATGTTTATAAACTCTCGAATACTTCGTTAACTATAGAAGTTCTTGATGGTAGTTCTTGACACTAAATTATACTTTAGAACGTATAATAAACGATAAATATTAGTGCTGAACTTTTCAATGCTTCTGATAATATATTGATATAAATTATCAAAGCACTTAATGAAAGTATCGGAATATTACCTAGCTTTGACATAGTTGATGGATTATTCGCAAAGCGTTTATGGATGTACTTGCGCGCACATAGGTGGACATTCACCAAATTAACGATTTATGCATTCAATGTTTCGGTTACCGATCAATACAACATGGCAATATACTGTTTGTTTATTTACTACATTACGAACAAACATTTACTGCGGATACACCAACTATACGCCCGACTTCCTCTTTTATATTCCATCAGCCTCACTGTCTACATGTTCGTATTTTGCATACAGGAGTATGTCAAGGAATGTAGTGGAAATGTCCATGTGTATATTCGAAGTTAATAACACAAAACCATCTGATGTACTCACCGAAAACACAAGCTATATCTACATGACAGGTACACATGATCGAAATAAACTGTTTTGAAAATATTTTATACTGTGTTCTGCATAGCAAATAATCATTCAATATTGATAGCTATTGAATTTTTAAACGTTTTAATTGAATATTTCTAGTTAACAATGCAACTGTTATTTTACATTCTTTTAATGTAAATTTGAGAAAAGTAGTAACAATTTTCGAACATAAATAAATTTATTTATTTCAAAATTCGCCATTTTTACAATGGCCATACTCCTAAATGATGGACTAAATGGATCTAAAATCCTAAAAGTTTTAAAATTTACTCCGATTAAGTGCAGAGCCTCTTACATCACCTCAAAACTCATGAGAGTTACGTGGTCGCAACTTCAACAGTACTGATCTCGTTTCGGGCAACCATGATCTCTGACGCTTGTGGAAATCCGTAAAGCCAGTCTAACTGGAATTCGGATACCGCGGACACAAAGGTAAGAAAATTGGATTCGCCGGTCCATCGATCGAACCACAATCAAAACCCCGTCATCTACAACTGTGTGCGAAAAGTTGAAAAATAACGTCTCACTGAAGCACGTAGCATACCAGCTCGTGTATGTTTCAACTATAACGAAGGGAAATAACTTTATTGTCCACTGCCGGTGAGTCACGTTTGCAAAACTTTAATTAGTCTTCGAACCACTTATTGACTTATTGAGCTGCGGCAAAACTTTGTTTACGGAGGAAGCTGCTAGGATTCAGCGATGTTGCGCTAAATATAGGATAATGGACAAAGTAAGTGCGAACTGGAAGATGGAAAATAATTAATTGAAAAGAAGTTGGATGCGTGGTGCAAAACGAAATAATAATCTTTCGAAAATAAAACTTTCCGAGAAAAGTTGACGGAAAGCACATAATGGAAAAAATATAAATTGCTGACGTTGCGTAATAACAATAACAGTAAATTAACAGGAAATAATTCTCATAAAGATTTTTCATTACATTTGAATAATTAGACAATCTTTCTTATTATTAAAACATGATATGAAATATACGAGATATATGTAAGGATTTGTATTCGCAGATTTCAAATATAAATATATATCAAATAAATTTTTTTAATAATTCTGAAATAAAATATTTCAATAATATGTTGAAGAAGAGAATATCGAAAAACCTTCACCCGGGAATTCTTATGCAAAATTGCTTTAACATTGTAACAGGATAACAGTATAATTAGCTATGGCAAGTACAATGCAAAGATACACAGTCTAAGCACGCGTATTGAGATATGCAGATATGTGCTAGAAAGCTATAGCTCAGGACTCGCGTGGATGTAGGTGGTAGATTGCAGTAGAAGGGTGCGCGCGTGCGCGCTTGTAATGCTTATTTCATTCCCCTCTACAAAGCAAATTATGTCAATAATTTCAATATAAAATATTTTATATAGAATATAGAATAACAATATTTTCAATATAGAAAGTATGAAAAAAAATAACGAATGATTGTCAGGATTAAATACATATTTGAATAAATTAAACATCCGTAACAATACAAATTTTAACAATAAAGAAAGATCATAAATATTGTCGTCTGTAAAATTTGATTGCGCAGTTTAATTGAAATACCAAAAATGTAAAATTGCATTTTGTTCGTTAATTATTGTTACATATTAACTGTTAATTATGTTGATTTTAATTAACTTTCGTAGAGTGAATACAGAATGTGTAAAATATATAATTTGCTCTCAGGCACAATTTCGTTGGCAGATTTTTAATTTTAATAGTTCGCCATTGTTTTATATATAAAATAATAATACATTTTAATATGTCTTAAAATATATGTGTATATCAATTAAATATAAATATTTTAATATATAAATGTAAACATTGATGGATGCAAAAATTTTAATTTATCTGAAATTATTCATTTATTTTAAACATTTATTTTACATAAATTATTTTTTAGAATTCTACTCTCGACTAAATTCAAGAAAGCGATGCTACTATGCATTATAGTATCATACTACTACGAATAGAAAGACATTTCAACATGATTCCCTTTAGAATTGATGCACACAGCGAATCAGTGCGGTCAAGCAATCGAGAAGCATTTATTCAACATCTATTCGATTTACATAGCAATTTCTGTCGAATAACATAAGAAGAAAAAGAAGCTAAAACAAATAAAACTCGAGAATCAGAGCTCTTAATCGCAAACAAAAAATAATATTTAATTAAATAATTGAAATTGACTTTTATATTTATTTTGAACAGTTAACAAATATAAAATTCAATTTGCATGTTTAGGTCTACATTTACACCCCAATATCTGTCATCTGTTATCAATTTTTATTTTTTAGAAGAAAGTTTTTATTGTTCAACTGATTTTATGTTTTGCATTTTGCTTTTTTTTCATAAGTAAATCATATTCCATAATAATCAATTAATATGTGGCGACTCGCCACCAGAGGTTTAATGGGACTCGCTTGGATTCGCGCGAGCACCCCAGGATTCACGCGAATTCCCTTTAAATAGAACATTAATCTAAATTCATTCCTCGGCGTCTAAAGCAGGGCCCACACTACATCTCTTTATTGATGAGTCTAGTAGTGTGGAATCGGAACGAAATGCCGCGGCCGACTAAAAGCTTCGGTTCAGGCCTCCTTAGTGAAGAATATCATTTCCAGACATCCACAAATATTACAGAATTAATCACTTATAAAGCAAAAATTGTGTAATTTCGATATCTTAATATTATTTTGGAATTTTTGGTTCTTATTAATCATCAAATTGCATCATCGTATAAATGTTTCCTTCGCCGACGTACAATCCCTATCTGCTTCAAGCAACAGAACGAAAGATATCACCGTCGTATCATCATAGAGAGAATCTTGGTTCACTTATAATTAATGTAGTAATGAGTCGTCAAACTAATTATACAAGCACAGGTATAAACTTGAGTGCGGAGCAAGATGGCGAACACCGTTAAAAGTTCGTCTTATGTGAACGTAATATGCGCGGAAAATCGCGAAAATGAAAGAAGTTCGTAACGACTTCGATACAATTCAAAATACGAAAGTCCTACTTATAAGAACCACAGCTACTTGTATCGCAATAGCTTTGAGTATCAACATCTATATTTTCTGGTTTTTTCATGTGTTATTTATATATAATAATATAGATCTAATTAACTAGAATGTTATCCCTAGAATGTTATCATA
Organism: Atta cephalotes; assembly: GCF_000143395.1. Taxonomy (NCBI): domain Eukaryota; kingdom Metazoa; phylum Arthropoda; class Insecta; order Hymenoptera; family Formicidae; genus Atta; species Atta cephalotes. The sequence goes on along the minus strand of NW_012130155.1, from coordinate 174,554 downwards.
TATAAATTTTTTACTCTATTTAACTTTCATAAAGCTATGTTATATAAAGCAATTCTTAAAAGTTTCCCTTTCCATTTCATATATGAATTTCTTAGATTCGAATTGTCCTTGATGATGTATAGGACTTTAAGATTTTAAAATGAGAGTAGGATAGTAATAATTCGAAATAAATGTATTCAGAACATGGTTATATGCGCCTTGAGATATTTTACATAAATTGATTATTTCATCAAGCAACGGGTGAGTGCTTATGAGCATGGGCTGTCCTTAAGTAGTTTAAGTCAATCATTCTTCGTACTTGTCCGACATTGGACGACTGAGAATAAACAGCTGGAATAGCAAACTCATGGATCCTGCATTACAGAGAGTAGTTCAAGCAACCGTCTTATTAACATTATTGATCGTGAGCAAGAAACAAGTCTTTTGTTACTATTAATGAAGTTGCCGTTCCATAATTTTCTCGAGCATTGGAATAAACTAAACAATCTTCCGCTCTCATTACGAATGGTTTTATTGATTTGATATATTTAATGATGTGCGCTATCAAAAGATTCCAGTCAACATATAATTTTACAATTATTTTTAAATTTGTTTTTTTTTCAATTTACATTATACATTAATAAAAATCTTGTTATAATCAACTTAGGAACATGATATTTTAAATATTAGAATATATTAAAAAATACTTGCACATTAGATCTTTATTTGTAGATTCTTTATCTGAGCAATATAATAAAATTACTCATTAACTAAAAACTTTTGAAAGCTTCTATATATTGGATAGCCACTATATATTGTATATATAATTATTAATATTATATAGTTATACCAATCTTTATTAATAATTTAATAATTTAAATAAGGGAGAGAAAATACAAGATATGTTTAAAGTCGTTGCACAAGCACACATAATAATATTGTTGTGTGTACAATTTATAATAATTTATATATAATTTATTATTATAGTAATATTAAATACACATAACAATTGTAATAGTATATGAAATAATATTTAATATCAGAAGAAATACTTTGCTAATGGAAAATTACTACAACGGAAATGCTGAAAATGTCATTCATAACATAAATTCCTCCTAAAGCATGTTAGATCTTGTTCTCGCAAATATTTGAAATGTTTAATGCAGAAAAATACTTAGTCTTGTTTATCGATAATATTATCATGCTTAAGAATTTAATATTTTTCATTCGTGATATGTGATTTGGCATTATTTTACACGCGTGATTTCTTAATAAAAACGATAGCGTAAAATCAACGATAATTTATTTCATATATATCTCTAGTAAGTTGAAAAAGAATTTCAGAGAAATTCTTAAATCAGTTCTTAAATCGAATTCAAAAACCCATTTACAAGAATACAGATAAACATATACAACTCTCATTCCACCATGAAACAACTTGTGTTCCATTCAACTCTCATCGCACTCTCACTTAGAAAGATTGAATTCCAAGTAGTCGCAAACCAACGAGCGAAATGTTCTGGTACACTGTTTGTAAATGCTTCCTATGCGACTCGAGCTTTGCTCGAGAGATTGGGAAGTTCACCAACGATTTATTGATCGTGATACATCGCAAATGCAACGGTGCAAATGAAACGCTGGTTTTTTTTTCCTATTTTTTTTATGGCAACCGATATCGACAAACATATATTTCCCTCCTAAACGCAAGTTTGTAACTCAAATAAACAAACACGCGATAAATGTTTTTTCGTCATTAATGGATTTTACGTAAAATATTAAATTATTTAATCTCGAAAAAGCAAACATTTCTACACAGGAAAGCATTAATAATCCTAGCAATTAAAAGAAAGAAAATTTAATCGAACTAATAACATCATTGTAACAAATAATCATTGCAACAAATAAATCTTTTCCTTCTTGCAAAACCACAATAAAATCGTCACAATGTCAATATCGGTATTTATTGGCAACAAAGCATTACTTGTCTTAAGAGCTTCAGCAATATCAAGTTCGAAACTGTTTCAAAGGCTCACAACTATCAGTTTCTGCTGAATGCTTTCATTGCATCTACGTTAACGATTAGATCCTTTAAGCGCGATGGGTATACTCCGATCAGAATCAATGTCATGCGAAGAAACAATACGTCATAGTATATTAGTCTTCCAAAATTAGAGAACCGCAGAAACTTTAAGCAAAAACTTGAAAATTATTTTAATAATTATTATAATGAAGATATATATACATATGTACTGAGAATCTATCTGAAAACATTGTTAAATTGTTACACTTTTTACTAATGATAATATTTCTAAAAGCCAGAGAAAATCACACAAAATACTGCTTATAATTATATTCCAATAATCACATATTTTTCTGTAAATTGTAAAAACCATATTCTATAAATAATTACGACATAGGAATATAAATTGTATATTACAGAATATAATTTTATATTTTCGTATGATTTATATTTTTGATTTTCATATGTTTGATAAACAAACAATTTTACATTGAATAAACATACGAGATATGTAAGAGGCGCAGAAATTCGTGCATCATAACTATCATTTGTGTCATAATAATAGAGTAGCATAGTCACAAAATTAGAAGGAAAATATCCTGCCGCCATCCGCGGAATTTCCTTTGGGAGAATTAGGATGAACTAAGTGCTCCACAGTAGCTGCACATGGGAAAAGGGATGGGAAAATCAACAAAGTCTCTACATAAAACAATGTGGAATGCTTGACTTTTAGAAGATAACGTAATATTGCATATATTGAGAAAATGTTATGTTTATTATACTATATATTCTTATATGGAACTTATATAAAACATTTTAATAGTAAAACAGTGTTCTTTCGCATTTTTATAGCAATTATTCTTTTGGTGTCACACTACAAGAACAACACACTTAGGCATGACATATTGGGTTGTCCGGAAAGTTCGTGCCGACTAAAATTTAAATTTTAGTATACATTTATTAAATTAAAATTTTCTGCGTTTCAATTTTCCTTCAACATCGGCACTTTCTAACCCAATACTTAACTAAAATAATTAGATTGCTTATAATTTTCTTAGAAATGAACATATTATCAAAATTTATTATCAATCAAAATTTCAAACATTCAGGAACATAATATATGTAATATATATATATATATATATATATATATATATATATATATATATACATACATATATATATATATATATATATATATANATANATANANATATATNTNTAT